>NW_028141159.1:25089419-25132606 GCF_030444845.1 Prenolepis imparis
AATAAGGGATGAAATAGATTTGATACCTTTTGAGACGAATCGTAGAGTCATTTCTGCATTCTATCAAAGATTGGCATATTGTCAGGAAGTAAATGGCAGCCACTTTCAGCATTTACTTTAACACACTGAGTAAAATTTATTTTAAAACACGGAGTAAAAGGTTTTGAATCATTAAAGAGAGATAACAGTTTTCAATCGTTTCTGTTCTGCAACCTATCACCACTATGTACACATTCACACTTGTTTAGCCACACGCGCGCGCGCACACACACACACACACACACACACACAAGGGATCAAATTCATGCCACTTCCACGCAGTTGATCCTGGATAACACTAAGTGCATGAAATTTCGAAATTTGAACGGCCGCCATTTTGAATGAGGGGGTCGTAGCGACTTAAAATTTTAAAGGTGTGTTTGTTATGAAAAGACCTTTCAAACGAGCCCCCACTCGACCCTTAATCCAATTTAAAATTTTCAACCCCCCTCTTACCCCCGCGTACCAGGGGGTGGGAGATGATCGGTATCCATGTCATAGGGTAGCTTTTTTGATAAATCAAAATACGTGTTTTACCGTTTTTTGATATTTTCATTTTTACAAAAATTATTTAGGGGTTTCCACACTTTTGACAAACCCTGTATAATAGTTTGGCTTCCTCTATGAGGGTTTATGAGCGAAATAAAATGTTGAAAAAGCAATGTGCAAATTTCTAATTTGCACACTTGTTTTTTTTTCTTTATTTATCTTAAATTTTTTTTGTTTTTTATTAATACCAACCAACCTTTAATGATAATCTATTCATGTAAAAAAATTTAACCCGATATCTTAAAATTTACGGAAGTTAGAGCAATCACGCCCTTCCGTAGATGGATACATACATATACACATGCATACGGACATTTTGTAAAAATATGATTTTTCGACATTTTAAAACATTCTAAACACATTGACATCAAAAACTGGAAAAACATTTTTTTCACGAAAACAAAGCTTTTTCTATGAGGAAGCAACACGTGATATTATAACGTAAGATATATATAGGATTCGACCCTAAGATTAGGAAAATCAATTATCTCCGTTAATGATTAGAACATTAAATGAGAAAGCGCATTTAAAAATATAGAAAAACAAAGTGGCCCTCCGTTCGATTATAAAAAATATTAAAAAACATGTGACTTAATGTAACGTTATGATGGCTAAATGGCAATCCTAAAATTAAGAAAAGATTAATTATCGTCACTAATGATTTAAGCTTTATAAAAAATAAACTAACGTGTTTAAAAATATAGGTGGTGAATGTTAAAATGTTCCTTCGTTCGATAATAAAAAATACGTGACATGACATAACGATATATACTCGACTTTAAAATTATAAAGTAATTTATCACTGCTATTTGCTTTAAACTTATAATCTTAACTATAGTCTTAGACATTTTAATATTTTATGCAACTTTGTTATATATGTTTAAATTTGACATTAAATTTATTTTGTTATAAAACAAATTTTTAAAAATATCGAAAAACACTGCATTTTCGAAAAATCTGATTACATTGTTATAAAGTACATTAAAAATCAGTACATTCAAGTACATTAAATTTTTATTTGAAATATTTTTTATTTTTTACCGTTTCGATAGTATTGAAAAATATAAAAATCAATCTATATCTTTTATAATTAATATCTTTAATAATATCTTTATTAATATCTCAATTTTTTTCTTTACAAAAAAAAGATCGCATATTATAACTGTCAAAAATATTAATCGAGTTTCTTTCTTGCCTAAATGTCGCGAAATATATTTCACAAAATAATCGTCCGCGATAACGAGATATTAACACCGCGATTTCATACAACATCTTTACAACACATTTAAACTTTGTCACTGTTAAGCTGTCACGGTACGAACTGTCATTCTCATAACTGTGGTCTCGATCGCTCGGAATCGACCACCAATTATATACTCGGAAAAACGATAACAATACGTGCGATATATTCGACTTCGAACACGCACTTCACGGTAAACATGACTTTTTTTATTATATAGATAGATAGATAGACTACACTACGCAAAACAATTAGGAGTGCGCTTTAAAACTTGCAAATTTGTATGTATATAAAATATATAATATATAAAATATTAAAGGTTTAAATATTATTAAAGTTAATAATCTTTTAAATATTTTATTTAAAGCTAAAGAAAATACAAAGAATAGACAACGAAAAAAGATGGAGAGAAGAAAAGAGATAGAAAAAGAAACAAAAAGAAAGCTATTATTTAGAAAAAAAAATGAGAGAGAGAGAGAGAGAGAGAGAGAGAGAGAGAGAGAGATATGCAAAAGTTTAATAAACAATGTCATAAATTGTATGCTTTATTTCCCGAACAGTGTCCTTATAATAATGTGTAAAAATAATTTATACTTTTAAATAAGTATTCTATTAAGTTGGCCAAAAAGTAATTGCGTTTTTTCCAATAATGGACATACATGTCTTGAAATAAAACTAACTTTATTCTAAACCGCAAATTATGTAACTTGACAACTGACAATTCAAGCTTGTTTTAGAAAAAGAAAGTGCACAATTTTGTTAACAATATTTTAAATATATAAATATTTATTGTAATTAGTACTCACCGAGAAATTTTGTTGATTACAACTCTCGTTGCAGGTACGGCGCGATTTCGGCTGAGATTCGGCTGATCCGTTCCGGATGCTTGCTTGTCGAATAGTGACGAGCGGAAAGCTCGCAGGAATCACGTCGGCAAATTTAATGTTTAAATAGCGCCACCTGTAGCACTATCGGAGTCAGGATCGTAGCACGACCTTGTCGATCCCATAGACTTATAAAAATGGACTGCGCATCCTTATCGAAAGCCTCTCTTAAACATTAAAAAGAGAGAACGATAGCGGTCGGATCTCTTTCTCCTTCTAATCGGCTATGTGGTGGAGGCGCATTCCCCTGCCTCTCCGTTCATTATCCATTCATTCTCCACCAGCGAATCCTTCTCCTTCAACTCTGCGAGAGAAAAAGAGATCCAACCACTATATTTCTATCCTTCAATGTTTAAGACAGCCAAACTGTAAGAGTGTGCAGTCTATCTCTATAAGTCTATGGTCGATCCTTACGTTGTCGCAAGTATCTTATTTGTATCCTCATTGTTCCACTCCGCTATGATTAGGGTTGTCTCTAGGGCGCCGGGTTCACGTGTCGGATCTTGCGCCGTCGTTGCGTAACGGAGCTCCCGCGTGTCTTGCGCACAAAGTGGCCTTCCTCTCAGGCCGTCTCCTCGGTTCATAGGCAGAATAAATTTTATGAGAGGAAATGCGGCAGCATCCATCCTTTTTGATAACATTTGCTCGTAATTATTGATATCTTCACCTGGCATGCTTTATTCCTCGGGTGGGCCTCCACTTGTCCCACGTCCCTTCTCCTTTCCGCCGATTCACCACCGGATGAGATCTCGCCGAACATCCCGTATTTTGCTGTTACGATATGTCAAAAAGAAAAGGCTAATAATGCCAAAAGCAAAAAAATTACGCGAGAACGCAAAGCAGCGGAATCGCGTCCGATCCCGGGCTCGGGTCGCTCTTTCTCTTTTCCGCTAATCGGAAGAACGGAGGCCCCTTTATCATTCTTGACCGGGCCGCTCGGCCTTTGTGACAGACGATTAAGACGTCTCGTCACAATATATATATATATATATATATATATATATATATATGTGCGTGCGTGCGTACGTGTGCGTGTGTAATAATCAGTAAGGCTTCGGTACTTGCGCCGAATCGCGCTCTCAGTATGTGCAATCGAGGCGGTGTTTGAATCGCGCGCGCGCGCGCGAGAGAGAGAGAGAGAGAGAGAGAGAGAGAGAGAGAGAGAGAGAGAGAGAGAGAGAGAGAGAGAGAGAGCCGTTTGATCTATCGCACGTTCTCGGCGGGCGCGCGTCGGTAAGGCTGGAGATTCCAGCCTGGAGTCCCATGTATTGATATTTTCCGCGTAACGCGTACCGCGTAACCAATCAGAGCCGTTCCGCGTTTTCTTTACGCGGAATTGAATGTTCTGATTGGTTACGCGATACACGTTACGCGGAAAATATCAGTCCATGGGACTCCACCCTAATAAGCACTGTATTTGAATCGCGCGGAACGGTAATTTGTATCTTCGTGTAGTCTGCAGATATTGATTTTTATTGCACAGCTGATTTTTATTTTGTCAATTTATTTTATTTTTTTTTAATTAAATGTTTTCCGTAAGATTAAAAATTTGTTAATATTAGCCTATCGCCATAATGTAGAATGTGTGCGTAATACATACGTACATAAGAAACGAAAATAAAATCAGCTATGCAATAAAAATCAATATCACCTGACTTGAAAAAAATCAATATATGATAGATTGGTAAGTGTGTATATGTAATTAATTACGGGCCTGAGCGTGCGAGTTCTACGCGATGTATCATTGAGTACATTTACACGGCACCCTTAATCGGGTTTAATAACATCCGTAGTTGTAAGACTGGCCAATCACAGCCGTTCCATTCTTCAGGGAAATGGCTGTGATTGGCAAGTTTTACAACTACGGATATTATTAAACCCGATTAAGGGTGCCATGTAAATGTACTCATAGGCAAACTTTCATTGCTTATAACTCAAAAATAACTATTACAGCCTCAATAATTTTGTCTTACAATTAGAATTTTTGACTCTATTTTACCTCTAGAATACGTTCATAAAGTATTGTAGGGAAAGTTGTGAGATATCTGGATAACTGACAACATCAACTATTTGCATTGCTTTTATGACTATTATTTTTCATTGAAAGTAAGCAATTTTACTATTTTTGTCCATAAGAAACTATAGTGGTCACAATGAAAGAAATTTCATAGCTGTTCGGCATATTTTTTTTAAATTCAGGATACTTAAGAGTATAAAAAACATAAAAAGTAAATTTTTTTTGTTGTTCTTAATTGTTTTTTTGGATCAAAGTAAAAAATGAAAAAATCGCTAATATTTACGTTATTTTCATTCATTTGAATAATATTTATATGTTTTCTAAAAAATTTAGCAATTATACTGTTCTATAGAGCAAAGTTTCAGGTTTAAGAATCTGTTTTTTGAATTGCGATACGATGATTTTTAATGGAATTATAAGCAATCAAATTCAAAATGCTAATTTTTTACTTAATCCGCGATAACTTAAACAATAAACATTTTTAAAAAACGATTTTGTAGGGAAAACTTTAGCTTTCACAAGAAAAGTCGAAAATTGTCGCAAATTTTTTCTGAAAAAGTTACAGGCCCACAAATTGAGACGTTTCATTTTGTCTAGCTCGTGGTTTTCTTTATGTAAAAATTACGAAACTTATAGAAAATAAAAAGCATAAAAAATATAGACTTTTTGAAAGTAGAGATTTCAAGCTCTTAAACCCTTTTTTATTTAAAATTTATTCATTTGTACCGAAGTTATAGCTGAATTTTGCCTATTTTTTCAGAAAAATTAAGTGTTCTCTTAATTTTTGTGAGCAGTATACAGGGTGGACAAATAACTCTGTCCCCCTGGAATATCTCCGTTATTTTTAAAAATACAAAAATATTGTACTTACAAAAGTTGTACGGTATCAAGAGAGCCTATGCTACTAATAATTTTTTTGTATTTCAAGGTCATCTCCATTTTATCGTTAGTGTAATAGCGATTTTAGACAATTTCAACGATTTTGAAATCTCTGAAGCGCTTCCACCTACAAAAAAACTATTAGTAGCATATTATGGCTCTCTTGATACCGTACAACTTTTGTAAGTACAATATTTTTGTATCTCTAAAAATAACGGAGACATTTCCAGGAGATGATTCCAGGTGGATAGAGTTATTAATCCATCCTGTATATTATACAAAAGCATTGTTGTATTTAAGAACAGGAAATAGACAAAATTGGTTTAAAAAACATTAATAAAATAATAATTGAGTCATTAATTTCCAAATTGGGTCTGTTACGTCCTGTGGACTCCACGATTCTTTTCTTTCGGAGAACGCAAGGCGATATTTTAATATCGCAGACGCGCAGATAAACCGACGATCTGATAGGTGAGGCAAACATATTCCGAGACAGTTCCATCGTAAAAGTAAAGAATATATACAGAACTTGAGAAGCAAACAGATTAACTCATAAAATTCAAAACTGTAACTCGTTATACTCTAAGAAGATAAACTATAGTCGACAACTCTTTAAACAAAACCAACACTTGAAAACTAATAAAAATTTTAAGAGAGAGACTAATAACGGTAATCGATTCCAAACAATTCTCGTCTGACAGATCATCGTTACGCGATATCGGCCCGAGACAAACTCGAGAAGGTAATAAAAATATCAACCACACTTGATAGCAACAAATTCTCCATTGGTCGAAATGTAAGCGGTTAAACAAAAGCCCTGACCAGCCATGATAATTGTGAAATCAAAAGCGACGCCTCCGGGACCTTAAGGGCGTCATTGAAAAATTTCCTATTCGTCAGGAAATGTTAACAAACCAATGGAGAGGAAGAGCAAGGAGGTTGATATACTCGCGACATCCCTCGGGAGAGCAGATTTTACTCCGGACTTTTGAGCGTAATTTTCCGCACAGACTTATCCGGCCTCATACTTAGACTTTTTCGGACTTTTCGAACACAATCATTTTCGAAATTCGGCCTCGCTCAAACTCAGATTCCGACGTTCGTTTGGTGCGTGAGTGCAAGAACATAGTTCAATTCCGATAGACCGCATATACAACCAGACCAGAACGACCCAGCAGCCATTTGTTAACAACGCACCTCACAAACAGTAAGTCAAGACACACACGCATAACAAAAGGAAAACGCAAAAATAAATATTTCACCCACCGTACCGAAATAATTCTTGGACTCAAGATAAAACCATCTTTTTTAAATGTCTTTTTGCGCGAGTTCTATCCTATCCAACCCTAAACCTCTCTCTCTCCCTCTCTCTTTCTTCCATTCCGAAATCACTCAGGATCTCCCGTGATAACGGCGAGATTCGTGATTTCGTCCATTCCAGAAATCACTCAGGATCTCCCGTGATAACGGCAAGATTCGTGATTTCGTCTATTCTGGAAATTACTCAGGATCTCTCGTGATAACGGCGAGATTCGTGATTTAGTCCGTCCCGAAAATCATTCAGGATCTCCCGTGATAACGGCAAGATTCGTGATTTCACCCGTTCCAAAATCACTCAGGATCTCCCGTAACAACGGCGAGATTCGTGTTCCCGTTTTCCATTTTAGTTCTTTGGATGGGTGCGTGGTAAAAATAAGAATTTATGCAACGTATTATATGGTCACGTTATAGTTCGTATATTCTCGCAATTTACAGTTCACATATATATGTAATCGCTCGCACGTCCGTACGCGACAACCGTCGATAGTCGAGTCTCTAATCTTTTTTCCAAGGTTAATCCTTCGGTCATATATGTATCGAGTCTCGATTCGCGTCTTTGTTTTCTTGTCTCGTTCGTTGTGTTTCGTGTTCGTTACGTATTTACTTTTCTCGCGTCTCGATCCTTGTTCGTGTATATGTGTGTGTCTGTATGTGTATGAGTGTTTTTGATTACTCTTCGGTTAAGTATGTGTCGATGTAATCGCCACAGTACTCCCCCGCCAGTGCTATACCGATAGCACGATACTAGCGCGGATACCGCACCAACGCGAGCCCGATATGCACGACTTCGCAGCGATTATTTAAAAGACGAAAGGTGTAATGAAACCATCTTGAGTTAAGCCGGTGTACACAATACCAAATAATAAAAGAAACAAACATATATATATATAACCCGGTTCGTGCCTTAATACGTGCGCTGTATGTATACGCGTGTCAATCGTGATCGAAAAATATATTTTTTCTCTTTCTGTGTGTGTGTGTGTCCCGGCGTCACAGGGCCGCCTGAAGACGGTCCGGAAACCGAACTCTTCTTCCCGCTCTCGTTATCGTTTCGCCCCGTCGGGGCGGCGGCCTCGTGTCCCCGCATGCTCTCCGTCGATCGATCTCATCGTCTCGGCTCTGCGTCGTCGACTCTGCCGGGCCGCTGTCCCCTGTATCGCACTCTGATACGAGATATGCTGGCTTTAAGCGGTCTATCGAAACCGCCTTGTCTTTGCCGTGCATGCGCACGACAAAAACCTTCTCGCTGCGGCTGACGACCGCGTACGGTCCCTCGTACGGCGCCTACAGCATCGTCTTTGGCCCGTCGTGTCGCACGAACACCCGCTCGGCCGTCGCCAAGTCTTTGTAGACGAACGGTCGCCGCTCCCCGTGTCGGGTTCCATCCACTGGTCGCAGCCTCTCAAAATGCTCGCGCAGCGTTCCGACCAAGTCGGCGGCGTCGTCCTCGTCATCCGTCGGTCGCCGATCCAGGAACTGCCCCGGGATCCTCAATGTTTGGCCGTATACTAACTCGGCCGTGGTCGCTCGCACGTCGTCCTTCCATGCTGCTCGGATCCCGAGCAAAACGGTCGGCAGCACCTCGGTCCAGCGGCTGTTCTGCTGGCATTTGATCGCCGCCTTGAGCTGGCGATGGAACCGCTTGACCATCCCGTTCGCCTGCGGGTGGTATGCCGTCGGCCTCACATGTTGCGCTCCCGTGAGCTCGCTCAGCCGTCGGAAGAGGCCGGACTCAAACTGGCGTCCCTGGTCCGTCGTAATTCGAAGGAGTGCCCCGAATCGGCAGATCCATCCTTCATAAAATGCTCTCGCGACCGTCTCCGCCTCCTGGTCTCGTAATGGGAACGCCTCCGGCCATCGTGTGAAACGGTCCACACACGTGAGACAATATCGCTTACCCTCCGAGACTGGCATCACGATGATGTCCAGATGGACATGCTCGAATCTGCTGGATGGAGTCGCAAATTTTCCTAGCGGTGCCGAAACATGTCGCGACACCTTGGACCGCTGACAGGGCACACACGAACGAGCCCAGCTGTGGCAGTCAGCGTTCATCGACGGCCAAACGTAGCGCTGTGCCACGAGTTTGCCCGTCGCCTTTATTCCTGGGTGCGCCAGATTATGTACCAGATCGAATGCGGCTCGACGAAAAGGCCTTGTCAAAAACGGTCGTGGCGTTGGCGTTGCTGTGTCACAGTACACTTCTATCCCGCTTCCGGGGATCTCCACCTTGCTGAGCTTCAGCCCGGACTCTCGCTGCAAGTACCTCTCGAGCTCCTCGTCACTCCCCTGCGACTCTGCCAGCGCGGCGTAATCCATGGGAGAACGGAACTCCTCGATCCTCGACAGTGCGTCAGCCACGACATTCTCCTCACCTGTCACGTGCCGAATGTCGGTGGTAAATTGTCCGATATAGTCCAAGTGGCGAAACTGGCGCGGCGTACTCTTCTCGGATTTCTGTCGAAAAGCGTAAATTATCGGCTTGTGATCCGTATATATCGTGAACGTGCGCGCCTCCAGCATGTACCGAAAATTCTTAACCGTCAGGTATATTGCTAACAGTTCTCTATCGAAAGCGCTGTATTTCGATTCGGCTGGGCTTAGCTTTTTCGAGTAAAAAGCCAACGGTTCCCAGCCGTCGCTGCCCCGCTGTTGTAAGGTCGCGCCGATGCTCTGTTCGGACGCGTCGGTAAACAGAGCGAGCTCCGCGCTCATCCTGGGGTGCCTCAAAAGAGCGGCTTGGGCCAAACTTTCCTTTGATGCTTCGAATGTCCGTTGAGTCTGCGACGTCCACGATACCGGTATCTTGCCCTTAACGTTGCCGCGCAGGAGGTCATTCAGTGGCGCTTAAATCTCGGCGGCTTTTGGCAGGAATCTTCGGTAAAAATTTACCATGCCTAAGTATCTCCGGAGATCTTTCGCTGTCTTCGGCATCTGAATCGCGCGGATCGTCTCCACTCGCGCCGGCAGCGGCCGAGTTCCCCCGTCGGAAACTTCGTATCCGAGGAACTCCACCTTTGATTGGCCGAATACGCATTTCGCGGGGTTGATTATTATCCCGTATTCTCGCAGACGCTCAAATAACGCTCGCAGGTGATCGCGATGCTCTTCCTCCGATGACGACGCGACGAGGATGTCATCTATGTATGCGTAGCAAAATTCGAAGTCGCGCAGAACCTCGTCTATAAATCGTTGGAACGTCTGCGCCGCGTTACGTAAGCCGAATGACATGTACGGAAATTCGTACATGCCGAACGGTGTGGTGATCGCCGTCTTCGGGATGTCCCTCTCCGCCACCAGAATCTGGTGATATGCCCGGACTAAATCTAACGTGGTAAAAATCTTCCCGCTGAGGGCTTGCGCGAAGTCCTGAATATGTCGCACCGAGTAACGATCCGGGATCGTCCGCGCATTCAGTGCCCTATAATCCCCGCAGGGCCGCCACTCTTCGCCCTTCTTTGGCACCATGTGCAAGGGAGCCGACCAACAGCTCTTCGAAGGTCGCGCGATCCCGGCCTCCACCATCTTACGAAACTCTTTCTTCGCGGCCGCCAACCGATCCGGAGCGAGTCTCCGCGGCCTGCACGCGACAGGCGGTCCCGACGTAGTCTCGATATAATGCCGCGTAGCATGATCGTGACCCCCGGACGCCCGTCCGGTCTCGCGATATCCGAGTACTGCTCCAACAACCGGTGGTACTGCGTCTCTCCCGTGATCGTTTTTACACTGGGTGTATCGCATCGGATGCAACGCCCGTGCGCGGTCAAGCTCGTCACCTGGTCGACGAGACGAGAACCGCGCAAATCCACGAGGAGCCCGTAATGCGCGAGAAAATCGGCGCCGATTATCGGTCTTGAGACATCCGCAATCACAAACCGCCACGAAAACGCCTGCCGCAATCCTAAATTCAATGTCTCGGTTCCGTAAGTAAATATCGGTGTGCCGTTAACGGCCGAAAATTCGTAGGTCGATCTCTGTCGTGGCCCTCGAATCATCTTCCGAGGATACACGCAGAGATCCGCGCCCATGTCAACCAAAAAAATCACCTTTGTATTCGCGTCGGTCACAAACAGGCGTCGCGTACCGTGGCCTGAGTCGCTCGCTGCCACTAGCGACCGGCCCCCGCGTTTCCCTGCTGCTGCATCGAGCAAGGCGCCCTGCACTGTCGAGCATCCGGCCCGAATTGCCAGTGATACCAGCATACACCACTAGCCGGTGGACCACGGCTTCCCGATCGCGCACGCGGGCGCGAACGCGAACGCGGACGCGAACGACGTCGGTCGTCATCGCGATCTCCTTGGAATCGATCACTGCCGATCGCCTCGATCGACTTACGAATCGCCGTCAACTGCTCCGTCATCTCTTGCTGCATTGCCAGCCGCATCTGCGCCAGCCGCATCTCCATTCTCGCCTCCAATGAAGCAGGGTCACTCGTGCCTTGACCCCGAGGCGTCGCAAATCTGGTCGCCTCCGCCACCTGGAATATCGGCGCCCGGGTCGTCTCGACTATCGCGTCCGCGATATCCGCCAATTGTTCCGGCGTATCTGCCGTGCGCATTATTAAGGGCGGCTGAATATAAGCCGGCAGCCGACTCAACCAGACCGTTCGCAATACCTGGTCGCCAACTACGTTTCCGGCGAGACCACGAAGGTGCCGTAAAAATTGCGATGGCTTTCGGTCGCCGATCTCTTCGTGCTCGAGGAGCCTCCGGGTCTTATGCTCCTGCGATAAACTCAGTCGTTTAACTAGTTCAGATTTTAGTGTTTCATACGCGCGTTCCGCAGGCGGATTCATAATGTCGCGCACTTCGATCGTGTAACGCGGCTGTCAACGCGTAACCGAATTTTGTTGCGTCGACCGTGATCCCGGCGGCTTGGAAACTCCGGTCGACAATACTAAACCAGAGTTCAGGATCCGACGGCGTGAACTCCGGCATCCGCATGCCCACGCGGCTCACCTCGGGGACAGGCAAAAAGAAACCTGGTAGCTGCTCAAATCCTGCCGGCTGCATCCCGAGCGGGTGCGGCTGCACTCCGTGGAGTAGCGGCTGCTCGAGTGCTCGTGCTTCATGCTCCACACGCGGTGCGGTCACTTCGTCGTCCCTTGTCACAACCATGACACTCTGTCTCCACGCACTCGATAACCGATCGCGAACTTTTTTTAAATTCGTCCGAACGTATTGTCAAAAATAAAAAATCAATGCACGATCACGTCGGGGTCACCACTTTAGTTCTTTGGATGGGTGCGTGGTAAAAATAAGAATTTATGCAACGTATTATATGGTCACGTTATAGTTCGTATATTCTCGCAATTTACAGTTCACATATATATGTAATCGCTCGCACGTCCGTACGCGACAACCGTCGATAGTCGAGTCTCTAATCTTTTTTCCAAGGTTAATCCTTCGGTCATATGTGTATCGAGTCTCGATTCGCGTCTTTGTTTTCTTGTCTCGTTCGTTGTGTTCGTTACGTATTTACTTTTCTCGCGTCTCGATCCTTGTTCGTGTATATGTGTGTGTCTGTATGTGTATGAGTGTTTTTGATTACTCTTCGGTTAAGTATGTGTCGATGTAATCGCCACACCATAACTTTGCCCTATTCAACATTATCCAGTCTCTTCTCTCTCTCACTCTAAAATTATACATGCGCAGAGAATAGGAAATAGAATTAATAATGACAAAATAGAAAAAAAATAAGTATTCCAAGAATTATGTCAAAATTGCTATCCTATGCCCCCTCCACCCCATCCACATTCAGAAACTTCCATGACTCTCACACACACGAACACGTTTTATATATCTATTATTTGTTTATTGAAAAATTATTGTAATTACCAATCGGGACCCTAAATTTTAAACAATAACTCCCCTCTCTGTCCCGATTGAAGACCTCCGTACTCATGTATCACCCGCGATCCATACTCACTCACTCATACACAGGCGCATCTATTTCTTTTCTGACTTGGAGAGCAACACTATTAGAATAAGGAATAATAATAATAATATATATGTGTAATAATTCCAATGAATCTAATTTTTCTTTTCTTGTCCTCTATAAGAATAAAATTAATTAATTATCTTCGTGCCTAATACTCTTTAATAGACCCGATCTCATTACTTCCTTTCCCGAAGTCGCACTAGGCCTTGTCCCGCATAATAAAGATTAAATTTTTTTACCGAAAAGAGGCCACCGACCGAACGGCCCTTTAAATAGAGTAAAAGCGACCTTCCCGGTCGTTGACCTATTTAGGCCTAAGCACGTTCGTTCGAGTCGAACAGACGGATAGTCTGCCGTCGTTCGAAGTAAGTTTAGTTACGCCCTTCCGCTGACTCTTCCTTCCACGAGTCTGGACGTAACAGGTCATAGAATTAAGTTTCATTTGAAATGGAAAGAATGGTTGGAAAATAATTCATTAATTATTGAGCAGAAAAAAGATCGATCAATCTGTGACACTTACAATTGACCAAAACAACACAAAAGATGAAAATAACACAGAAATTATTTTTGATTTGAATTTACCAGTTATCGGCACTGCAAATGAAATTAAAATAATTAGTACAGATGCTTCTGATAAAACAGAAAAATATGTAAATATCAATATTCTGCTATTTGTTCATATATACATAGTTCATATGTCATAGTTTATTAAAATTAATTCCTCACAATTTATGTAGGACCTAAGACGAATATTATCTGAGAGTATCGAGGAAAGGAAGTACTATCATTTTATAAACAGAATGGTGAACTCATTGATCGTCTCTCTTTGTAATTATGTCGCGGATTGCGTTCTCTCTGTCGAGCTTAGTGCAGATAAAAGGTACATTCTTATTAATATTAATTTCAAATAAAAATAAATTAATCGTAAGGCTCGTATGATGCAAAGCAAATAATTGAGAAATAATATAAATATAAAACCAATGCCAACTTAACGAGCATAAATAAACAGGATGTAATGTTGATTAGTAATTTATTTCAAATATTACATAATACGTATACGTTTCGACTTACTTAGTCTTCCTCAGTACGTGAGTAGAGTTAATACAAAGAGAATATAATATAAAAAGCAAATATAATATAAAAAAAATTGTTTAAGGTTGCGCCGAGCGAATGAGTTGCCGTTATATGTAAGCTTAGGTAGTATACAGATAATTTATAAGAAGCCATGGCAAAAAGGTTATAACAATCCATTTGAACTTAACAAGTTTAAAAATTCTATAAATGGAACGCGTACGATGGTGATGATAAAACCCATTCTTCGTTGGAAGGCGAGAATAAGTTAGTTCGGTAAGATCAAATATTAATGTCATTGTATAAAATTGGTATGTTCCATGATATTCGATTGACACTTGTCTTTAATGATAAACTGGAACTGTGGGTAAAAAGAAGCGTTAAAATTTTGTCACGAGCTCAATATAGTGAAAAAAGTCACTTACAATTATATCTTGAGATATGTTAAATTTCTTGCCATTAACTTCTCACTTACAGTGTATCTTAAAACCGATTGTGGGGAGCATATCTGAGTACCAAACAATCCCTTTCTAAAAAAGGCATGTTAAGTCGATTCTCGCAAATAATGTTGCCTCTCTTCCGCGATGCTGATTGGGTGTTTCGATTAGCGTTATGCGTTATATTCATAGTATCAAGAGGCTGTCATTGCAAGGGTTAGCAGTTTGACAGTTTGTTCAAAATAAAATTAAATAAAATAATAATATGTTTTATATAATATGTTATAATACTTTAAACCCGATTAATATTTTTGACAGTTATCAGCTGATTTCTGTCAAAAAATATTAATCGAATTTAAAGTATTATAACATATTATTTACATCTTATTACTATTTAATATTTTTAACATATTATTATTTTAAAATTTAATTAAATTAACGCTTTATTAATATTTTTTACAGACATCAGCTGATTAAATCGTTAATTTGCTAATTAAATTTTAAAATAATAATATGTCAAAAATATTAAAATTGTAATATGTTGTAAATAATATATTATAATGCCTTATCCGCGATTAATATTTTTTGACAGAAATCAGCTGATAACTATCAAAAATATTAATCGAGAGAGTTTAAAGTATTATAATAACATATTACTTAAAACATATTATTTTATTTTATTTTATTTTATTTTGAACAAACTGTCAAACTACTAACTTTCGCGACAACCTCTCGATGCTACGAATATAACGCACAATGCGAATCGAGACAGTCAATAAGCATCGCGGAAAAGATGTAACAATATTGCGAGAATGAACTTAACATGCATTTTTAAGAGAAGGATGTTATAATATTTTCTTAATTCAATCGAAATAAACAATTTCTCACTCACCGGTCCGTGCAATAGCGGAATTGTAGTATACAGCACACATTGATCTGAAAACAAAATATTCAAATTATGTATATACATGTGTGGGGAGGGGGGGGGGTGTACGTGTGTGTACAGGTGTTTTGAAAGTCTGGAAATGATCGAATATCTCAATGTAGTTTAGAAAAAAATAGGTTTTACCTCACAGTTGCCCCGTTGTCGCCCGATGCCTCCCCGGGCTTCCTCCTCCTCTCTTAGCTCATGGTAGCACTCACGACACTCGCGAAAACACGAATAATTACGATCGCCCGATACTTTACACGGCACTCCCGACACGCGAAACTTTACACGGCACTTCCGACGCGACGCGTGAGACACACGCGTATTTCGCGCATTGCACTTGCAATGAGAAAAAGCGATGCGAAAACTACAATCGCACGAATCAACGTCCGTTCGACACTCGAGAATTCGCAGTCAAATTTGCGCGCAGCTTATCAGCAATGCTACCTGTAACAAATAAAATAAAATAAAACATTACTATTTTAATTTTTATAACATATTATTTTAAAATTTAATTAACAAATTTTCGCTTTATTAATATTTTTTGACAGAAATCAGCTGATTAAAGCGTTAATTTGCTAATTATTATGTAATATAAATAATATGTTATCAAAATTAAAATAATAATATGTTTTAAATAATATGTTATAATATTTTTGACAGTTATCAGCTGATTTCCGTCAAAAAAATATTAATCAAGAATAAGGTATTATAATTAACATATTATTTTCAACTACATATTACTAATTTAATTTCTTACCATATTATTATTTTAAAATTTTAATTAATTAGCAAATTAACGCTTTAATCGGCTGATTTCTGTGAAAAAACATTTTAATCGAGTTTAAACAAACTAGGTATATTATTTTTTTTAAATATCATTTTTTAAAATATAAAATTGAAGAATGGCGCGCGCGTAGCGCGCGCTTGTGTTGTTCTAGTAACTCTAAAAAGTACAAATCATCGTGTGTTAGCTATTTCCGGATATTCTTCCGAATGGGACACTTCGAGTTCGGAACAGCCCTTTAGCGTACTGAAAGTAGATACCAAAACAACGTAATATATAAAATTTCAGCCGCGGCAAATCATTTTTTCAACAGTTTTTACCTAAAAGTAAAATCTCAATTAAACTCAATAACAGTATTAATACTTTATAATTATCAGTTTGTGTTTTTGGTTAAAGCAGAGAATACTTTATAATTATCAGTTTGTGTTTTTGGTTAAAGCAGAGAATTCTCTGCTTTTTTTTTTTTTTTTTTTTACATATATAAATATATATAAATATATAATTTACATATATAATTTTTAAAAAAACAATATTACAAACAAAAAAATTAAAAAATACAAAATGTAAAAAAAATACAAAAACAAAAAATAGAAAAAATATGGAACTAAAAACCTCCCACGTCCTCGTCGTTAGTTCCGGGTAATGCCAAGAGCAGGGATAAATAAATATCTGGGTGTTGTCCTGAATGGATTGTAATCCTTCAGGATTAGGTACATTATATCAATGTTAGGTGTAGAGTGAACTTCGTTTCATCTTGCAAAGTACATGCGTGGATGCAGTGAGTTCGCCCCCCGCCCCTTCGGGAGCTCCACACCATTGGACAGATCCACGCATATCAGAAACGTATGTATACACACACACACACACACACACACGGGGGGGGGGGTGCAAGGGGGGCCTTCGGCCCCCCTCCCGCACCCTCCCCGTCGGTAGGCAGCGCGTGGATCTTCGCACGTGCGGTGTCCAATTTTTTTAAAGAAAATTTTTTAAGAAAATTTTTTTAAATAAAAACATTTGAAAAAATAATTTGCCGCGACTGAAATTTTATATAATACGTTATTTTGGTATCTACTTTCAGTACGCAAAAGGGCTGCCCTCAACTCGAAGTGTCCCATTCGGAAGAACAGCCCTATTTCCTCTAGGATGTCAAAATAAACATTGTCCAATAATTCTGTGTCCTTGTTTAAATTAATACCGCTTTTTTGTTCTTTAATGTGTATCATTTCGGAAATAAGTCTTTTTTGATAAATATGTTCAAAATCTAAAATTTTAATATTGTTCCAATTGAATGTATGTTTTTCACTCAGAATATGCTCAGAAATTACCGAATGTCTTGACGAATCTAATTTAACGTTATTAATGTGTTCTTTGAGTCGAGTGCGTAATTGTCTTTTTGTTTGTCCGACATACGTTGCATTACAATCATTGCAGTTTATTTTGTAAATAACATTTGAATTATGTGGATGGTGGGGGGGGGGTAGTTCCTATCCTTTTGTACCTTGACAAATTTCTCTAGTTTATTAAGACATCGATAACCAACAGTCATGTCCAATTTTTTAATCGATGGTGCAATTAATTCAGAGATTGTATTAATGTAGGGAATAACAAAGAATTTTTTATTGTTGTTTTCGCTATTGTTAGGTTGATTAATGACATTCAAGTTTTTATTTGTTATATTCAATTTGTTAAAAATAAGATTCTTTATTCTTCGATTGATCCATTTAAAAGTGAGGTCCAGGGGGTAGCCATTGTCGAGCGATATGTTAATAATTATCTCCAAGTTTTTTCTATGGAATTGAGGGTGTGAGAGCAATAAAGCTCTGTCGACTAAATTGTATATTGTTCCTATTTTACGGCACATTGGATGGTTAGAAAAATATGATAAAATTCTGCCTGAGAAAGTTTTTTTAAGAAACCAATTTATGTATAATATATTGTCTATATTACTTTTAAATGTAAGTCTAAAAAGCTTATGCAGCGGTCCTCCTCATATTCTACCGTGAATTTTAACCTTTCGTGATAATCATTAAATTTGTCGACAATGTTCGCAATTTCATTCGCCTGAGTTGCTAATATAATATCATCCACATAACGGTAGTAAAATATTAAGCTCGTTCCTAGACTATTTAAGATTGATTCCTCTAAATCCTGCATCACTAGATCCGCGACTATGGGTGATAATGGGGATCCCATAAATTGTGTCATTGAAAGTAAAAAATGTGGATGATAGTATAAAATTGGTAGCTGATATAAAATCTTTTTTTGGAATTTTTGTGTGGAATTCGATATGATTCCATCTATTACTGATGCTATTGATTGCAAGATCCAGAGGGATGTTAGTGAAGAGAGATACGACATCTAACGAGACCAAAATGTCAGAAGGTCCCAATGCTTTACCAGATAGTGTTCTGCATAAATCGAAGCTGTTGTTCACATGGCTACTGGTTTTTGGTAGATTCTTTAGTAATATTTTGTGAATATAAGAAGCCAGGGAATATAGTGCTGTATTGATCGACGAGACTATGATTCTGAAAGGAACGTCGTTTTTATGGATCTTGGGGAGACCATAAGCTTTTGGTAGGAGCGAATCGCTTGAATGTAGTGTATAATATTCTTTTTTAGTGATGTATTCTTTTTTTAGCCATTGTTATATCGTGTTATTTAACTCTCTTTCGATTCGTAAGGATGGGTTGCTTTTAATAATGGAATAAGTGTTGTGATCTTTTAACAGGTCTTCCACCTTTTCAATGTAATATGTTTTATTCATTGCAACGGTGACGTTGCCTTTATCCGCTCGTGTAAATATGATGTTTGGATTATGGCGGCAAAATTCTGTTGTTGATTTGTGCATTGTTATTAATTTTTCATGTGTTGGATTTTTAGGAATGTCTTTATGTAAGTAGTGAGAAAATTGAGGAACCGCAACATTTCGTATCGTTCTGAGATTTTTAATATTATTGCGTTTTGAATTACCTTCGATGTCCTTGATGAATTCGTGAATTGTTACTTTTTTATTTTTATTGATTGGAAGACTGAAATTAGCACCTAGTTGTAGAAGATTGGAGACATTACTCGGAATAACTGAATCCGATAGATTAACAAACCATTTATTATTTGTGTGATCTAAAGGATTTACTAATCAACATTACATCCTGTTTATTTATGCTCGTTGGCCTTGGTTTTATATTTATATTATTTCTCAAATATTAATTTCATTACTAAATTTTAATTTGAAAAAAATATAGTATTTTTTAAAATTATCATAAATTGGCTCACTTTTTTAGCTGAAAATATTATCGAGCTATTTCCTAATAAACATATGGTACAGTTTTACTTTTTTATTAATTTTTGCTAAATATATAATAATGTATACCATGCTATATAATACTTTCAATACAAAAATGTAAAAGAATACAATTTCTAAAGTAAAATTATTAAATTAATATTATAAGAAACTCATTAATTAAATCTGGATTGATCAATAAATATAATTCTACATCTGAAATTTTGCCTGTTAAAAATATTGCGAAAATATTGAAGGTAACATCCACATACATAGATTTATTTAAAAAATTAAAGCATTCAATTCATTGATATGTTGTATATTCTTTAGAGCAATATCCGCAAGACATAATAGATCATCTTGATTAAAACATAATATACAACCATGATCAAGAGTTCTTAATTCTTGGGAAATAACTTCAAAAGCTAGAATTGAACAGTTAAGGCTCCTGGCTCCTCGCCGACCATGTCGGAATCGTGACGTCAGAGGCGAGAAAAAGCATATGCTAAAAATTCTTGAGTGCCATTTTTAAATAAAAAGATATTTTAATAAAACAATACTACAAAATTCTTTGGCACATTTGTAAAATTGTCCGAAAACTATTTTTTTCCCTTTATAATCAATCAACAACTGTAAAATGACCGTAATATGAAGTCCAAGTCGTCTGGTCTTTGCGCATGCGCAGTCATTCCACATGACAAAGTCCGATATCACACTCATTTTACGGTTGTTTATTAACTGTCAAGGGAAAAGCATAGTTTTCGGACAATTTTATAAATGTGCCAAAGAGATTTGTAGTGTTGTTTCATCAAAATATCTTTTTAGAATTTGTGAATTTAAGAATTTGTTAAGAGGGAAGAGCAGAAAAAGATTTAATATTCATGATTTCATCATACAGTATTCTGCTTTAAATACACTAATAAGATATTCATTGGTATATATGTTTTTATCAATGTGTTATTGTTATTAATATTTGTATTGTCTTATATAAAATTATTTCTTTAATTATTTCTTTAATTTAATTATTTCAGTTTGAAATAGATTTTGATAAACTATCTTGGATCTGTTCAAAAACGTGAATCGTCAAAGCTATATTATTTTATTTTAAAGAAATTACAAAATAATAGTATTATATATTGCATGAACAATCGACAATAGGTTAGAATTTTTATTATATACAATCAATTAAATTTTTTGGTTACAGATTGGATATGTTTTATATACGTATATTATGTATATTGTATTGTAATACAAATTTATTTTTAAATATAGAGAACAATACAGTGTCAATCTTGATGTTATTAAGCAAATTGTTTCCAGTTAATACTGCTATAAAGTAAAAAGCAGAAAGGAGTTGGTCAGTAGTAATCTTCGCGTCAAGAAATTACAGGTGGTACCTGTACAAATTTTAATTTTTACAAATCTTTTTTTTTGTTAATAACTTTCTTCTTAAGAAGGAGCGATGGCTAAAATTTGTTGGAGGTTACTCAGTCCTATGACCTTGACAACATATGTCAAGGTCAAGGTGATTGGGGCTGGGTCTCCTTTTGTCAATATTTACCAAAAATTGAATGATTTACGAGATATTTTATATCTTAATTTTTTTATATAAAATACAAAATATCTCTAATATCTGTAAAATATTTAGTTCTCGATAATTTTACCTTAATATTTTTATGCATAGAATAATTAGACAAATCAATTGGTGTAAAGAAAACGCATAGTTATGTTTAAGAAAAAATATACAATTTGTAACATGCAGCTACATATTTTTTAAACATTCCTATAACATCAACTTATATTTTCCTTGAAATATTGCAACTTTTATTTGAAGCATTTTTTCTAGAAACAATATTTTTATAGTTAAAAATGTGTAACGCTTTATTTTGAACACCCGGTATAGTTATAAATTGTTTTACTTTACTTGTGCAATATATGGTGATTATTATTTAGTAAATTATTATTTGCTATTATTACTATTTCTTATTCTTATTTTTTATTGTTTATTTCTATTAATTATTATTTTTGCTTATTTATTTCAATAAAAATTGTATATTTAGCTTCTAAATATATAATAATGTGTGTAGACCACTGAGATATTCAACCATCTTTGGATAAAAGAAGAAAAATTAAAAAAGTTTTGGTTTAACATTATCTCAAACAATTATTGTCGGACCTACATTACAAAAAATTCATCAAAATATTTTTGTTTTCGACGATGCCTTATATGAAGTGGAAACGTCATTAAAGACTATCGACATTACTTTTAAAGCTTTCCATACACTTCACGCAAATTATCCTGTAAAACACAAATATTTAGCATCTGCTAATGTGGTGAATAAAATTGTAATCGTACTTTTGATTAATGAGCAATTTTAAAAAAACATTTAATGAAGAAACTAAAATAATATTTTGCCAAGTAAGAGGTAAAATACTCAGATAGCACAGGACGTCCTAGGACGTCCATTTTATGTCCCTTTTACGTCCGCACGTCCATGGACATAAAATGGACGTCCATTGTACATCCGATTTCGGACATCCATCAGTGACTTAAATATGGACGTCCACTGGACGTTCGAGTTCGGACATTATTTGGACATCCATAAGACGCGTTTGAATTAAGGGGGGAACCTCATTTATCGGGTCAAAAAAATAGAATTTTTGGAAATAGTCTGAATCGATTGCTAAACTATTCAAGAATATTCTCTGAAAATTTCAAGTCGATATCTGCAGTGTTTACGAAGTTACAGCTCATAAAGCGGAGCTGATAGCTGGTGTAAGTGGCGCAAGGCCGAGGCAGCCGGTTGTGCAGCATCATTTAAACATCCCCCTCCTCTTCACCCAAATGTTGAGAAACATTTGACACCGATCTTCAACGATCTTTCCAATGACCAACTTTTGGAAAGGTGTTTAGGCGGTCATACGCAGAATTCCAATGAAAGTTTTAATTCGACCGTTTGGCGTTTAGCGCCTAAACACATGCACTGTGGAGCAAAAATCGTCTGTATTGCTGCGTATATTGCTGCGTCGGTTTTTAACGAAGGCTGCAATTCAGTTTTAATGATGATGAACAAATTAGGCATCGAAATTGGGATCCAGGCACGCAATTTTGCCGTAATGCACGACGAGAAGCGAATCATCAGACAGGACCGCCGAAACTACAGCTGCTCAAAAGAGGCAAGAACGTAGGATAGAGATGACGGCTCAAAACGAGTTCTACGAGGAAGAGGAAGGGTTACTTTATGGAGCTGGAATCGCTGATTAGTATGATACTGCTGTAAGTTGTGAATATATAGTATTGTTATGTTTCCAAAACTTTCAACGCGTTTTTCTCGAAACATCATTTTTCGATTTTGTGTACACGATTGAGAAAATTCTACTGAACCGATTTGGCTTTATGACGGCTCATTTTATAGATAATTAAATTCTCTATTAGATGACGTTAATTGTTTTTTGAAAAAAAATTTTTTACATATTTTTTTTCGTATTTTAAAGTCGATTTTTTTAGCGAAAAATGCACTTTAAATTTAAAACTGTGTAAAAACATGCAATTTCAACTTTTTCTTTAAAATACTCGACGTCATCTAGAAGCTAGTATCATAAACTTTACAAAAACTTTTTGTTTTTTTGTTTCAGATCAAAATTAAGGACGCTAGAGTGTACACAGCAATAAACGAGGCGATATTAACATGGCATCCATTTTTAAATTAAATATCGATTTTTTAATGTGAAAAAATTACACTGTGCTCTTGAATTATGCATTAAATTGTCATAAAAATTTCAAAGCATTTCGAGTTATTATACCTGAGAAAATAATTCGTGAAAATCATGTATTTTTCGATCATGTAAATGAGGTTCCCCCCTTAAGACCGACGGACGTCCAATGGACGTTCATAGGACGTCTGTTTTTTTACTAATATGTAAAAAATTAATTAATAATTAATTTTCCAAAAATATTAAGTAATTTTTAAAAAATATTAAACATACAGAGGTTTATATCACGCTCTCCCCCCACTTTGTCCGCTTATGCGCGAACGGCTGCATGATTTCTCACTGAACAAATTAGTATATTTCTTTAACGCGCATGAGCGAGAGAAGCTCCGATTCCGCCGACTCGTCGTCCCGCCTTATCGCGGAACTCGCAATCTCCTGCTCGTTCTCTAAATTTCATTTCTTGTTTTTTCTAATTAATTAATTTTCTGTGCGCATTTCGAGAATAAAACGGTAAGTATTGTTAAAATTGTATATGAATATAATATAGCTTTGATTAAAAATGAAAAATAAAATTGGGTTAACATTATTTAAGGTTATAATTACGTTCCAAAACGTCCTCTTCGAGGAAAATTTTACTTAAAAAACTATAGTGTATGTACGTTACGTGCATTATAGATTTTCAGTAAAATTTTCCTCGAAGAAGACGTTTTGGAACGTAACCTAAGTATAGGGGTTTTTCCAGTTTTATCACCGGTTGGTGAATTAACGCCTTCAACCTCGTATTGAGGTTATATGACGTTAACCTAAGTATATGCATTTAATAAGATGTTTATTTTGTGTGTAGATATATACAATACATAGATTGTACCAGTCTAGTGCCATGCTTATTCTTTTTATTATATTAAAATCGAGGAACTCATCGTAATAAAACGGTAAAGTAGATCTGTGATTTAAATTGTACATGAATATGTAATGGCTTTGATTAAAGATCAGAAATGAAATAGGATTGTGTGTGACTAAATGAATACATATATATAATATAAAGTTGGATCTTTATTTTGTAGATACACAAATTGTACCGTTCAGATCTCTTTCTTTTAACTGGGGAGTTATTAAGCAGATATTAACTGAAGAGTTATTAAGCAGTTATTAACTGGAGTTATTAAGCAGCAGCCTGCTACTTGGTCCGGTGAGTTAATAATCATATATTAAAAATGCCTAAAGTAAATAAGAAATATTATGCACGTGCAAGGAAAATAGCTAATGCATCTATTAATATTACAGAATCTAATCATAACTTTCCCTTTAATATTAATACACCTTTAGTTTCAAGTAATGTTATTAATGAATTGCCATCATTAGTGCTTGAGAGAGATAATCTTGTAAGCACGACTAATTTAAATAAGCAATTGGATAAAAGTTTATCGTTAACATCTATTGGTTATAGTGATAATTCTGTATTAATAAATAATGATGAAGAAGTTATTAGCAGCGAGAATAATGATGTAGATATTAATACCATTATTAATGAGGATCATTCAATTAATTTATATAATTTTGAACATTATAAAGATAATGTAAATTTTACATCACAATTACAAGGGTGGGCTATTAGAAATAGAATAACTCATGTCGCATTAAATGAATTGATTACAAAATTAAAACCAAAATATCCTGAACTTCCTCGAGATGCTCGTACTTTATTAGGTACCCAGATAGCACATGGACGTCCTATGGACGTCCGAGTTCGGACATCGAGTTTGGACGTCCATAAGACGTCTGAATTAAGACCAACGGACGTCCAATGGACATCCATTGGACGTCGGTTTTTTACTACTTCGGACGTCCAAAACAGTATCCAAAAAAGGACTTAAAATGGACGTCATTTTCAATGCCCGTACTATTAAAATTATTGTTTAAATTAATATTCAAAACTTTATAAAGGAGATGTTTATGAGCAATAATAACTTTAAAATGTAGGATTAATTCATATATTTATAAAATGTATGTAAAATATATCAATATTTTATAACATACGAGGGTGGTTTGAAAAGTCCGTGCAAAAATGAAAACTACTTAATTTTTCGGGATAAACTTTTTTTATTTTTCAACGTAGTCTCCTTTTAGGCTTATACACTTCGTCCAACGCTGCTCCAGTTTGTTGATCCCTTCCAAATAATAAGATTGGTCCAACTTTGCAAAATAGGCATTCGTTTCCGCAATCACCTCCTCGTTTGAATAAAATCTCTTTCCCCCCAGTCATTTCTTCATATTGGGGAACAAGTAGTAGTCCGAGGGAGCCAAATCTGGAGAATAGGGGGGATGCGGAACGAGTTGGAACCTTAATTCCATCAATTTTGCGACTACAACTACAGATGGGTGAGCTGGTGCGTTGTCGTGATGGAAAAGGACTTTTTTGTGGGCCAATCGTGGACGTTTTTCTTGCAGCTCGGTTTTCAAACGGTCCAATAACGATGAATAATATGCACCTGTAATAGTTTTGCCCTTTTCCAAATAGTCGATGAGGATTATTCCTTGCGAATCCCAAAAGACAGTCGCCATAACTTTCCCGGCCGAAAGAACGGTCTTCGCCTTCTTTGGTGCAAACTCCCCGCTGGCAACCCATTGTTTGGACTGTTCCTTGGTCTCAAGCGTGTAATGGTGTTTCGTCCACAGTGACGAAACGACGCTTAAAGTCATGTGGATTCCGCTGAAACAGCTGCAAACCGTCCTTGGAACACCTCACACGATTTCGTTTGTTGTCAACTGTGAGCAATCGCGGCACCCATCTTGCGGATAGCTTTTTCATGCCCAAATGTTGATGCAAAATATTATGTACCCGTTCACTCGAGATGCCCACAGCACTAGCAATCTCGCGTACCTTCACTCTTCTATCATCCATCATCATATCATGGATTTTATCAATGATTTCTGGAGTAGTGACCTCAATAGGGCATCCAGAACGTTCAGCGTCACTTGTGCTCATATGGCCACTCCGAAAATTTTGAAACCACTTATAAACTGTTCTAATCGAAGGTGCAGATTCACCATAATGTTTATCAAGCTTCTCCTTAGTCTTCTGAGGCGATTTGCCTTTCATAAAGTAATGTTTTATCAACACACGAAATTCTCTTTCATCCATTTTTTGGAAATCACTCGACTTTCTCGATTCAAACGAACGCCAAACACAGAGAAATAGACCGATCTGGCTGAAACTTGGTGTGTGTTCTTCCAAGAGATGCTACTAACTAAAAATAACCCCGATACGCACCAGTGGTGCCATCTCTCTGACTTTGCACGGACTTTTCAAACCACCCTCGTACATATATACAATATTTAATTATAATATAGATGTTACAGTTTGGACTTGAATCACAGTTTGATCTTTTAAATCACAGTTTGAACTTATACAGTAATATTTTAATTTATCCATAATATAGACTGTACACAGATAAAATGAAAATTAAATTTCTACATTTTCAATTTATTTTGTAATAAAAATAATTTCACTCATTGTCAGTTTCAATCTTTCAAATGTAAATCTGTGTCTATAATCTATATTACATTAAAAATATAATAATCTATATATTATATAAAAAAGATGTATTATTATATATATAGGGTGTCTCAGACCACCCGTACATATGCCAAATATTTTGAAAACAGCACGAGAGATAAAAATGTTTTAAACAAAAGTTGTAGGGCTTTAACAATACATAAAATGATGATAAATATTTGACCTTAGCAGCAGTTATGAAAGAATAAGTCTCAAGGTCAAATTTAAAATCGTTTTCAAAATATTCGGCATGTACGGGTGGTCTGAGACACCCTATATAATAATCAATAGTAAATTTAAAAAAAGAAAAGAATAAAAGTAATATTAAAATCGTAGTAAATAGTATATTGCAGTTCAAGAGTATTATTTTAAAGAATGTAAAATTGTACCTTGAGAAAGATATAAGTGTGCATTATGCAATAAAACAGCACTTTTTGTTGATTACACTATTAAATTTGCATTGGAAATTAGAATATTTTTTAAATTATCAAACATATATTTAATACATTAATTGATAAGGCACATTGAAATCTATGGAACTCATCTCTAATCTACAGCAATTTTATCTCTCTAATCACTTTGTAAATTATTTATCACTCACGTGCGTCAGCTAAATAAGTTTTGTCACTTTACTACTTTTTTCTGGAATCAGGACTATTTAACAGCTAGAATAATTTGACTTTCGATAATGTTAATTTGCCGTCACCGGTTCGCCATATAATCTTAATCATAACAAACTGAAACTTTTACACATAATACAATAAATTATTCCTCTTACATTCTTTAATAGCCTTGCATATACTCTTGAACTATAATATGTATACTATAAATATAGCCTTATCACAATATGCTACACCTGCAGCTGTAACAAAATAAGTAATTTGTATATTTGCAAAGATCATTGAATTTATTTCTTCAATTAATTAATTTTGCATTAACAGTTGAAACAAATATATATATATATATATATATATATATATATATATGCTATTACAAAAATATATGGAATAATACATTTACCTAATAACATATTCGTTATTCGAAGATTGGAAAATTGTCTTTTGAGCTTAGCACCCAGCCAACTATATTGGACTGCAAGTTCATTAGTAATTAATCGGCATAAATTTCTTTTAATAAAATTATAAGGAGATGTGCCTCCTACTATACGTGTTTCCATAATCTACAAAAATTAATATATTACACATTAATTTATACATTACAATAAATCTATTCTTTTTACTGGCTGCACTAGTTCAAAGTTTATCTTTTTTACTCCACATTGGAAAAAAAGAGATAAACTCTGAACTTATGTTGCCAGTTCAGTTGAAAAGAACAGATAATATTCAATTCTTATTTTATAAAGTATATGTATATAATTTTTATATATTAAATACTAAATACTAAAGAAATTTTATATATTATATGTATTACCGAACATTCAAAATTTTCTGAAATTTTTAAAAATTCTTCTACGGCTCCTTCTATCTCTTCAACAGTTTTTAACGGTAAATCAAACGAGAAATAAATAGACTTTTTATTTTGCTTGTTGACATCCTGATTTTGTTGCAGATTACCAGTTACGACATCTTTTATTTCTCTTAAATCATCTGCCATTTGCCACAATTGTGTTTTGAAGAAACTTTGTTGGCGAATAATTTCCTTAAAATATTTCGAATTATCTGTAAAAGAATGTTTTTATATTTTTAAATTATTATGTTCCAACTCATTGAATAACGATCATTTACAATTCTTCAAAAAATACACATACCACTATCATCTCGAGTGAATGAATGAGGGGCATTATTCAAAGAAGTGTCAATGCTATTATTGAGGTAGTCACGCGTATTGAATGTTTGCCTCCTTGCTTTGGATCCACTTGGATTCGAATTCATTTTAATATTTGTGGATTCTGCAAAATGAAAATATATATCAATAATTGAATAACGATCATATACAACTCTAAAAAATACACATACCACTATCATCTCGAATGAATGAATGAGGGGCATTATTCAAAGAAGTGTCAATGTTATTATTAAGGGAGTCACGCGTATTAAATGTTTGCTTCATTGCTTTGGATCCACTTGGATTCGAATTCATTTTAATATTCGTTTCAGATTCTGCAAAATCAATATTATATTTACAATTCTACATTATAAAAGGTAATAATTTATGTCCATCGTGACGTTTAATTAATTAATTTATTATTAATTTATTTATTATTAATTTATATATTATTAATTTATTTATTATTAATTTATTATTAATTTGTGTTTAAAACGCTGAAAAGGAGTTGCGATATAGAGAATTAATAATCATTGTTTCTGTCCAGCTGTAATTGTCGAGCTTGTCCTTATTCGGTTTTCTTTTGGTTTAAAAGGGCAAATGAGTAATAAATCGTTCTGCTTCCCGGAAGTACACACTCGATCGTTGAAAGCGAAACGAAATTGTAAAACATAATCTCACTCTCTCATTCACTACCACTGTTCACCGAGATGCATTGCATCTTCTCACATGCACTCTATGGGTGCTTTCCGATTCACGCATTATGCGCATAGATCGCATAGTGCATGAGAATCGTTTCTTTTCAGTGTAATGTGCATGAAGCGACAAAAAATCGTTTTATTTTACACAATGCGCGCAATACGTACGTATGCAGTCAAAAAATGTAAGATATATGAACATATTCCCTAGATTTATTTCACTTTAACGCGCATTAGCTGTTTCAAGTCCGAACGTGAGGCAGTTAATGCGCGTGCAAAGTTCAGTTCGGTCCATAATGGAATTTTCTGTACAATTGTTAAAAGAAGATACGGGAGAGATTGTTTCTCTCATATTAAATAAACAAGATTATGAAAGGGCAAGCAAAGGTAAGATTTATTTTATGTTGTACAATATTTTTTATAAATACATGCAAATAAGTAATTACTTCATTTTTTACATTTTTTTATTTACATGTATAAAGAATAAATTAAAATATAAAAACTTTTAAGAATAATTTTTATAATTTAAATAATGACATTTCTTGAATGTATTATATAAACATCCCTAACAGCACACATGTCTGAAAGACGTTTGAAGAACATCCAGCGGTTATTTTACATCTTCTGGATTGTTATTAGAGATGTGTGTGCAATATGTATTGTATACTAAAAAAGCTTCTAATAGAACGTAGATACATATATGTATACAATACAATCTGTTTCTAAGTAAAATAAGACAAAGTCTTTTACAGATGAAAAGTTTCTACAAAGTTTAATTAAAAAACAACAAGGACAGGAAAATCAAGTTACAGCACCGAATATTGTAAATACAAGAAACTCAGGTAAGATATGTTTTCTGTAATAATTGAAATATATATTATGTACAAACATATACATATATATATATATACATATATATATAATTTATTGATTTTGAAGCATATTTTATATTTTTCTATTATTTTATTATTTGTAGATACTTCAGAGAGTTATATTTGGGGTGATGATTCTGTACATTTATTACTAGAAGTTTACAGAAATAAACAAACTGAATTTTCACAAAACAAACGCCATAATAAAATTTGGGCTGAGATAGCAATTGAAATAAATAAAAAGAATTCATTGTTAAACGTAACAGGTTTACAATGCTCAACCAAAATTTCAGGTTTGAAAAGAACGTACAAAAATATTAAAGATCAAAATAAAAAATCAGGAAATTGCAGAAGTTCTTGGGCATTTTTTTCAGTTAGTATATTTATCTAAATATTAATTTTTTTATTAAACAATTCTGTCAGACAATAAAATAATTTTACAATCTTATATTATCTCTATACAAACACACACACACAGATACAATATTCTTAATTTATTTTCAAATATTTTCTTCATTAACGAATAATTTCATGTACAATAGGTAATGGATTCTATATTCGGCGAGAAAGCATATATAGAACCTGTTGCTATTGCAAGTAGCGAAGGTCCTTCATCTTCCTGTTTACTGTTGAATTCTAAAAATAAAATACCATTTTCTTCATCTGAGGACGAACTTAATAAGTTTGATGTGGCAGCCAAAAAACGTAAATATTAAAACTTTTTATGAATGCAATAATTAACTGTTTTATTTTAATAATATTGTTCAATTTTTTATTATATATATATATATATACAATATAATATACGTAATAATTAATATTATAACAATTATAAATTGTATAAATATGTATATTTACAGCACCTGAAAAGAAAAGACGAGTTGAAATTTTAAACAACTACATGGACAATTTGAAAAATATTATGGAAGAAAGAGATAAAGAAAAACGAGAAGAAAAAGCTCAACGTGAAATAGAAAAACAAAAACGATATGAGAAAAAAATATTAGATAAACAGAAAATGCATGCAGATAAAATGGCAATGCATGGAGGCATGTTAGGATTATTAAAATCTTTAATTGAAAAAGATAAAGAAAATTAAAACAATACTATTTGATATATTTGTATTATAATAGGTATATTATAATACAATAGATTATATATATATGCATTATATATATATATATATATATATATATATATATAATGCACGGAATATGTTTACCTTTCCATTATTTTATCAGCAAGCATTATTATAAATTTTTAATTTAAAAGAAATAATATATGTAAGTTGTTTTAGTTTATTTTAGTTTAGTTTGAGTATTACTAAATGTTATTACATATATATATCAGCATTATTTGAACCAAAGATTGCTGTTACAAAAGTGATGTGATATTATTTTATTTTATTATTCTCAACTATTTTTACTAAAAGAGCCGGTATTTCAATAACAGTTTAAATTTAGATTAAAGTTTTAATTCTGCATAAAGTTTAAACCTTGATCTAAGTTTAAACTATTATTGAAAAACTGGCCCTAAGAAGTGATACATATGATACATGTGTTATTTTAATTTATCGTCAAAATATTTTTAAGAAAGGTAGAAAATATAAATATAAAAGTTCAATTATTATTAAGTTTTTTATTATTTGAAATGTGATATCACAGTCGTTTAAATTACAAGTATTGTGTTTGTTATTACAAATATCTTATAATAATATATGATATAAATAAAAGAAAATTAAAAAGTCATATCTAATTTTGTAATCTAATTCTTAATCCATTCATAATTCTTTCTCTTTTTTCATTACCTAATATTGCATTATTTTCATAACAGGATTGTATTCTTTCATTACATCTGTCTATTAGAACATTCATTACATCACCTTTGGACGTACAAATATTATGCAATACGCAACATGCTATTATAAATTCGGGAATATGTTCTATTCCTAATAATGGTAGACAATCTAAGAGCATACGAAAACGGATTTTTAATAAGCCGAATGCACGTTCTATTACCATTCGTGTGGAAGACAAACAATAGTTATAATTATTTTCACGAAATGTTAAAAATCCATTATCTCGAAACGGTACCATGACATGACGATTAATTGCATATGCTGCATCCCCAATAATATGGGAGTCATTAGGAAAGTATTCATCAGGCCTTTCAATAAAATCTGATATAGGTGAGTTTCTAAAGACTCTGGCATCATGCACAGAGCCAACGTGTCCAGCGTAACAATGTGTAAATATGCAGTTTGAGTCGCATACAGCTTGTAATATAATAGAATAATCACCTTTTCTATTAATATATGACACTGAATCAATTTTAGGTGCACGTATTCTAATATGGCTTCCATCTATTGCACCGATAACATTTGGAAAACCAGATATCTTCTCAAAACCATTCATAACTTTAATAGCATGTTGATATTTAGGCCATTGAATCGCTCTAGGTGCCAAACAATAGAGAGCATAAATAACACGTCTTAGAGCTCTAAAAGCTGTAGCTTTTCCAATACCAAACTTTTCGCAAACAGATCTGAAACAGAATACAATAATAATATTCTAAATATTTGATCATTATCATTCTAATTACTAATAATGATAATGTTTATTTTCGATATTTATACATACCTATAGGAATCTGATGTTGACATATACCATAATGCAACAAGAAATTGAGTTTTTGCATCAATGGGTTTTCTACCACTTGCTCTATTAGTTGTTTTTAATATAGGACCAATTAACGATAAAATGCTTTCAAAGGTTTCTGGAAACATTCTGTAAAAATATATTTAATATATTTAATTGTATAATAAACTATAATAATAAATATATATTAGTATTCTGTTTGTATATTTATGAGTTAGAATTATAATATTTATAGAATTATTGAAAATTGCAGCACAAGTCATTTTTGTCCATTTTAAATTTAAATTAATATGAAAATAAATAAATTACAAATTTATTCATTGGGTGCTTTCCAGTAACAACACAGTGCGACACAGAGTATTCTACCTTTTTTCAATACCAGTGAACAATAAAGATAGAATGATACTCCTGTGTCGCACTGTGTTGTTGCAAGAAAGCACCCATTATTTAGCCTTATTATACCTGAAATTTTCCTTGAATACATGTTTTGAATATCCGGGAATAACACTTTCTGCATAATTGTCTATTTTAATCCGTCGTATAGCCTCTTCACGCAACTCTTCATTAAGTAATGTACTTAGCATTTGAAAATCACATAAAATATTAACTTCATCTTCGCTGTCTGATGAAGATGAAGATGATGATGATGAGGAAGATGATGATGATGAGGAAGATGATGATGTATCATCAAGAATATGATTTATAACTGGTAATATTTTTCTGACTGCCATGTGACTAAAAATTAAAATTTTATTTTTTAGATATATCTCATGCAAAAAAAGATAATTATTTACAAAAATATTTTACAAAGTATAAAAATACGAATTACAATTACATAAGTGTTTATATTTAATATATATATATTATATATATATATATATATATTATTACAGAAAACATATCTTACCTAATTTTCCTGCATTTACAATATTAGGTGTTGTAATTATTCACTTTTTCTGTTCTGTTATTTTTTAATTAAACTGCATAGAAAATTTTCATCTGTAAAGTCTTTTTACGTTCTCGGACAATAAGCAGCTAAATGCGCATAAAAGGATAAGAATCTAGGTTATATTTTTACAAATTTACTATCTCATACCTAATACACGCATTAGCGTGAAATGGAACGATTTTCTGTCGCTTCATGCGCATCATGCGTGAATCGGAAAGCACCCACGCATTAGCGTGAAATGGAACGATTTTCTGTCGCTTCATGCGCATCATGCGTGAATCGGAAAGCACCCTATCACTCACATACGCGCAATCCCACGAATCGAATTATTTTCGGAATAGTCGCAATTCTCTCCAAGTGGCTCGCAACTGCCACGTGCCGCATTCCGCGTTCCGCGCAGCCGCCAACCACAGCGCCGCAACACACGGCCTCGCCGACTGCGACAGCACCAGGGCCATCGAACACGCCGATCGATATCGAAAAATCGATGACTATAGGTCGAACCTTTCCTACGCAAGGTCGATATTTTGTCACGTAGTAACAAAGTGGGCGGGAATGTTTAAAACGCTGAAAAGGAGTTGCGATATAGAGAATTAATAATCATTGTTTCTGTCCAGCTGTAATTGTCGAGCTTGTCCTTATTCGGTTTTCTTTTGGTTTAAAAGGGCAAATGAAAATGAGTAATAAATCGTCACGTCAGTTCTGTCAACAAAAACATCAAACAAAATAAATAGCTAACAGTCATCGCAACCGTCTCGCAGATATCGATATCACGAGAAACAAGCACGGCCGCATCACGTGGGCCTTTAAAGACCAATCGATCGAGCGATCTAACTCCTCGCGCATGTCAGGAGCACGCGTACTCCGCGCAGACATGAGACGGCCAATTACACGCGGCGCCCTTGGGTCACCTCGATCAAGTTTTAAAACTATGAAAACTATTGGCGCTTTGCTATAGGGGAAGCTCCGTTGTCGAAACAATAAAAGGAGCTCAACCCGATCGCCGCCAGGCCTTTTTTGGCAATACCGCTTTCGCAACCGCATATCCGCTGAGTTATTATAACTGCTAAATTACCGCCGACAACCGCTCTCAATTGATACGATTTTGACATCTGAAAGAATTAATTGTTAGAAAAGTCATTAGTGTAATTATTGTAAATCTGTTTTCGTAAAATTAAACATTTCTTGTTACGTAACGTGGCTAATCTATTCTCTCCTGCTTTCCGTCGCTTCACTTTAGTCTTTTCTTCGCGCGCTCTCGAACAATTTGTTTTTATGAGCATACAAAAAAATACATACTTTTATTAATTACATCTTCGATATGAAAAACAAAATGTATATACTTGATTTCCAATACTGTCTAATTTAATTTAGTAGATACTTGAAATTTAAAGATAAAAAAAAGAAAAATTAAAAAAATTATAAGATGTTAATATTTAAATAATAAATTAATTACATATAACAATAAAATAAATAGATCTATATACATATATTATAATTAAATAAACTTGAACTATTTATTTTGTTAACTTACCTGTCATTTGTGGATGTTTTAGAAGGATGCTATTAGATTCTTCAAAGTATTCAGAGTCTTCAGAATTTTCATAATATTGTATCTTGGTCTTATTTTTAACCATTTCGTCTTCTGAGAAAATAATTTTAAGTATGAATTAGTATATACTCTTTGTCAAATACACTACATTATATTATAGTGTATTTGACGAAGAATATACTTATGATATATGTATTAAACGTTAATATTTACACAATAACTACAGAAATATTTGTTTATTGAAACCTTTTAATTGTTTTTGTTTTGTTGAGGAGCTGTTATTTTGGTCGCAATCATCACTGCTGTCACTGTCATACAGACGATTTTTTATCCTTTTTCTTTTTGTTTGATTCTCTATTTCTGAATTTAAATCGGATGCAGATGTGTATTCAGCTTTTTTAGTTTTTATTCTTGCTACATTGTAGTTATCTAAAATTATACAAATTAATGTTAAAACATTATAACGATCAATAGCAATAATATATATTTACTTCTAGAAAAATAATATTAATTTAAATATTTTTTAAAAATAAAGAAATAAAAAAATACTACTAACCATACGTGCTATTTCGGAACGTTTTAATATCGTAACATGGCCAACATGTATTTCGTTCCATGTTTTTTCGAATCGCTGCGATAATCTGCTCATATTTAAATGGAGGCCAATAACATTTGTTGTGTTCAATCCAGCCCGATGGTACTGCTTCAACAGTATTATCTGTTGAAAACTGAACTATTGTCCACGTTGGTTTCTCCATCCTATATAGATAAATATAAAAACGAAAGTACACATTTTTTGACGATTGTGAAATCTAACTATTAAAAATATTTGATATTTTCAGCAAAAAAACTAATAATTGATCAATATTATTTATAAATAACAAACGCAGATTATACATTAAGATATAAAATAGTAGGGAAAATATTGTATATATAATTATTATAAATTATTACATCTAATCTGTCCAATTATAATTATGTAATAATAACTAACAACAAGTAGTGCTAATAATAACATATATGTACTAAAGTAATAAAAGATTTAAAACAGATTAACAAATATTTCTGATACTAAAACAAAAATATTTTTCAATAACTTTGAAAGATAATAAAAATATTTTTGTTCTTTATTATATTGTTTTTATGATTTTGTGAAAATTATAATATAAAATGGAATAAACAAATAAAATAATATAAACTAAACTAATTTTGTATATTTTGAATTTTAGGTAATAGCAATAAATTTTAAATCTTATCTATAATTCAGCATGTAATAAAGGAAAAACAACGTATGTATTTTTCTTTTTCAACATTCTAACACACTTATGCGCAACTTGGTCCAAATTCCAAGTCTGTAAATTGCCTAAATTACAGACTTCATAAATGTTTAATTTTGAAGATTTGCAGGGTTTAGTATAAAAATCTTTAAGGGTCTTATATTTTTTTGCAAGTACAATAATATTCTCGTTAGAAGCAGCAAAATTGAGGATAACTATAATACTTCCATCTAATAAACAACAACAATTATCAGGTTCTTTATTTGTTAATATAAATTTTTCAAACACAATTTTACTAAATTGATTATAATTGTGACAATTAATAAGTGGACCATTGCAATGCGGATTTAAAAGTTGAGGTTTATGTTGTCTTATTTTTAGATTAGGATTTATATAATTATTTTGTTCACTTATCCGGCAAACAATTTGCTCCAAAGGCTTATCATTTTTACGAATCATTTTTAAAATTGATTGCATATAATTCTCAAATGGAAAAGCACTGAATTGTTGTAGTGGTCCGAATTTTTTTACGTCATCACAAAGATGTAATAAATTATGTGTATTATGCGATGCATTTTCTTTACCGTACAAAATAATTAATGATTCAACGTAATATCGTAATAACAATGTTGCATAATCTAAATATAGTTCAATATACTTTGAATTTGATAAGATAGTAGCAGCTACGTGTAATGTTACAAAATTTAAATATTTATCGCGACTTAATACAGTTTTTAATACAACTGGCCCAGTATATAATAAAAATTTTCTATATTCAGTAGCTTTCCATCTTTTGCTTTCTAATATTGATCTTGGTTTTCTACTAAACTCATATGATATGTTATATCTTTGCTTTTCTAAAAACGTTGATATTATAGATTGTTGTTGCGATGATAATTTAGCACGAGAGAGATATTTTCCATGGCACCATAACGAAACTATTTTTTTAACTTCTCCTAGAAAAAGTAAATGCATTGGATCTGATGGAAAATCAGACACTATATCTATATTTGGAATTAATTCTAATATCGATGTACCTGTATGATGATCCGGCTGTGATTTTAATCTAAATTTTTTGTCTGCTTTCGCATTTAAAATTTCTAAATACGGAAAGCATACTCTATTTAAATAATATTCGCCTTTAGCTTCACACTTTGTACATGAATAATAACTTGAATGACCTTTTGTATATTTTATAAAAGATAGAGCTGGTACATCACAAATAAAAGCTTTAATTTTAAATGGATATATTATTCCGTTAACTGTTATACCATGCGTAATTAAATCTTGAGCTTCATTTACAAAAGATTCTAAAAATTTATTAGCATCTTTAGGCTTTTCATACCCATGATAAATTCCAATAATACCAACATTGTTGTAATTGTTAGATAAACTACATAAAATAGGGTAAACTTGACTCCCTGAACATTTAGACAAAGGCAAACCGTCAATATTTACGATAATTTCGATTATCTCTAAATCCTATATGAAAAAAGTCATGAAACGCCTGAAGTGTATGTTTTGTATCGCTTGTATTGTTGCCCCTTTTCCGCGTACGTGATTGGCGGTCGATGATATCGCGAGAGAGAGGTGTGAACGTAATTGCTGAAAGTTCGGTGACACATCGTGAGTGGGGTTAATGCAGAGAGGACAGAGGTTAAGAGAAATGAGAGGTAATATATATAATATGAATATAGAATATAAAATATAGAATATGAATATGAATATGAATATTGATGAATATGAATTTAACAAAATAATATTAACAAATTGCATAACTTTAATTGTTATTTTAAAAATTTTGTCATGTTGAATGAATGTAATAATATAATAAAAATATAATAATTATAGGTATATATAATTGTCATTAATATATTATAATTTTATCATTTAGATAACGAATTTTACTTGGAGGTTCAGAATTCTGATATAAAGCAAATAGGAGAAAAAGAGATATCTTTTCAACAATTATTGTTGAGTGCAAGATCACTTTTAACGAAAACATCTAATGAAGATTTAGGATTACCATCACGCAAAATGATTCGAAAATAACGATTAAAATGATTTCGCTATATCATTAAATAATATGTATAAATAATACTAATACTTAAACAAATTTTTTTTTAAACGCGCCACAATTTTTGGTTATAAGTAGTTTTACTTTCACCTTATTTAGCGAAAATATTATTTCATATATTCTTCTAAGGACTATACAGTATCCTGTATCAATTTTTTTCGAACTTTGACATTAAAAGTAAAATATAATTATTTCAATAATGTTGAAAATAGATGTCACCATTCGTTACATAAATAATGATTTTTTAAAAATGATGTTATATGTATATACAATGTATTTTATGAAATAAAATTAAATTTTATGTAGAATGTTTTCGTAAGCATATTGCATTATCACAATTTATAGGATTTTAATTAAATAATTAAGCAAATTTATCTATTTATAAAATAATTAAGAGAAAAAAAGATATAATATCATTTTACTTCAATACTCTCTAGCCGAAATTCGTGATACATTAAACTAATTATTATGTCGAAATAGGCTATCTTTTTTGCTTACTCCTGAGTAAATTAAACATTAAAAAAAAGAGATCGATAATATTAAAAAGAAAAAGAATCCCTCGATTTGCAAAATTTTATTTTTTATTTTACATCTGCATAGAAAGTATGAATGATGATTAATAAACGACTAAATATAATTAATGTACTCGATCTCTCGGCCGTATTAAATTTAAATATAAATAATATCTACATTCTTGCAATATATAATCATACAACATATAATATACACAATAATTAAGTACAAAAATATCCTATAAATTGTAATGTTTTCGGAATGCAATATGCTTACGAAAACATTCTACATAAAATTTAATTTTATTTCATAAAATACATTGTATTACATATAACATTATTTTTGAAAAATCATTACTTATGTAACGAATGGTGACATTTATTTTTATCATCATTGAAATAATTATATTTTACTTAATGTTAAAGTTCTATAAAAAAAAATACTGGATACTATATATAGTCTCTAGAAGAGTATATATATATATATATATATATATATAAAATAATACTTTCGAAATATTATAACGTTTAAATAACACGAAAGTAAAACTACTTATAACGAAACATTGTGAACGCGTTAAAAAATTTTTTTTTTGTATTATAATTATTTTCACATATTATTTAATGAAATGGAAAAGAATCATTATTTTCGAATCATTTTGCGTGGTGGTAATCCTAAATCTTCATTGGATGTTTTTTTTACAATTGGTCTTGTACCCAACAATAATTGTTGTAGAGATAACTTTTCCTCTCCTATTTGCTTTATGTCTGTTGAATGATCAACCTCCAAGTAAAATACGTCATCTAAATGATAAAATTATAATATTAATGACAGTTATATAGTTATTATATTTTTAGAAATTTTAAAACTTTTTCACATAGCTTACTCATAATTTTTACATATCCTTTCATTTCAATCATTTGCCCCTTGTCGAAGTAGACATCATTATCATAATTAACTATTTGTATCTCTAATTTATACGTCTTATCTGTAATGGATCCGCAGCCTATTGTTTTAAAACTATTTGTAAACTTATTGAAATTCGTTTTAATGTATCCACGTATAACTGAAAAAAATTTTATTAATTTTTAGTTTATCACAAGACTGTATTATAACGAATTGACTTATAGAAAATATTTAAATCCCATAATTATAAAAATCAAATAGCATAAAAATAAGAAATTATGTAAAAAATATGTATATAAAAGATTTGTAAAACATATAGTTACATATTTATACGTACATTTGCATACAAATGTTCATCGATATATAAGAAATACCGGATTATAGTATAAAGTATATTATATACATATAAACACTTACTAATGCATGCATTAAGATGTTGAGATACATCACACAATTCCACTAATTGTGGTTGCACCGCTTGAATGTTTTTTTTTAGGTCAAAATTGTGTACCCAATGTATTTATCGTCGTGTTGGAACGAATAATTAATTCGTATTGAAGAGTCCCTTGGTTGAATTCAGGTATTTTTAGCCTTTTAGCCTTGGCACCATCAATATGCACAATCTGCAAAATTAACAAATATTATTAAATTAAATATATTAAATTAATATTATTCTAATACTACTGTTTTATATGTACTTTATTGGAATAAAAATTTTTTTAAAAAATATTACAACAAAATGATAATAAAAATAATAATTTTAATGTTATAAAAAATAAATTAAATAAAAATGTATCACTTACTCGATTTGGTTGTATATGAAAATTTATACGATCAATTTCTTCGTTCCAGGCAACAACTTGAATGCGATGTTTACTGTTGTTGTTCACCAGAAACTTTAACAATCTATAATGTTGGGATTTACCAACTATCTTCGGACCATCAATTTCATCGATATATCCAACAATTTCTCTAAATAAATTTTTTATTAAAATTAGTAATATAATAATATTTTAATTTGTTTTAATTATCAAGATAAAATATTAAATAATATGTTCTTTTATTTGTTAATTACAATAAAAGATAATTATTTTTTATTTAAGAAAGAATCAAATATATATACATAATGTGATCACAACAATTGTTAATAAATAGTCCAAAAGAAATTTTGAAGGTTATTGTGACATAAAAATTTTGATATTAAATATATTTGTATCAAAACTATATTAATTTAGAAATGAGATATTTTAATTAAATTATTCTAATAACATGCTTTAAAAAACAATACATTATTAACGAAAGTGTATTAAATATCATTTATTGATAATATTTTTCCAATGGTAGATTTGATAATTACATGTGGTTATATAATTTCTGATAATGTAAATTTTAAAAACAATTCATTATATTGTAGTATATTTCGTTATTAAATTTTTCGTTTAAATTAATCTCATAAATATTCTATTAACTGATATGATAATACATTTAAGACATAGAGGTAAAAATTTGCATAATAATTATACAATTAAATAAAAAATTATATTATATTAAGTATAAATTAAAAATATAAAGACTCACACAGTAGAATCTTCGAATTGTATCGATTCCAACATTTCATCCGACGCCAAATATATCGTCTCTAAAACATCATTTTGATTGAGAAAAGTAATTTCCTGCCTGTTGACTTCCACATCATTACTTCGATTTGGAGTAAAAGTTTCCTTCTTGTTGCTGTTTTCCGAATTATTTTCTTCATTTAATGTTTCCTGCTGTATGTTAAGTATTCTGTAAATGAGTCGCGTATATCAATACAATATCAATATGATTAATAAAATATATTTTATAAAACTTTTATGTCACGAAGTTATAAGCTCTTGCATTTAAATTATTTCAAAGATTATTATATTGCGAACTTTAAGAAAGAATCGGTAAAATAGAATCTTTTTTATATGAGAAAGCAATTATAAAAATAACTTAAATTATTACGAAAAAGCTATCAATCGATTTTAACTAACAAAATTAGCTATTCTCTAACAATAATTTAAAAATTTATAAATAAAAAATGAAAATATTAATAAAAATGAATATATTAATAAATTTACTTGTTAAGAGAGGATTCCTTTAAATTAATTTGCGACGAATGTTTATTTCCATTATTTTTTTTCTTATCCTTTTGATGTTGGTTAACTTTTTCCATTTTTTCTTTCTATCCCTTTTTCTTCTTCGCTCCTTTATTTAAAACTAAAACAAAAACGTATACTATAATATATCGCATAAAGTGTAATTCCCTATTAAAAATAGAAATTAAATCGCAAGAATTTTATAAGAGAGCAATATCAATATCGGACAAAATTTTTAAAAATTACAATTTAAAATATAAAAAATAATTAAGCAATGTAATAATTATTAAATTTGTTTATAGTGTATAATTTATAACATAATTATTAAAAATATATCAATAATTTAGCTCACCTCTTTGAACCTCCTGCAGGTTTGAGAAGATACGTTGCTATGTACAGAGAGTAACATATTTTGTTTTATCGTTGCTATAGAAAATTCGATGAAAAAGAGAGATATGTTAAGGTTGTGTTTTAAAATTTATTAATTTTATGTCTAATCAAAGTTATGTTCCCAAATTTCCATCAATACTAAAAATCTATAACATGTGTGACGTGAATTATAGATTTTCAATACTAATAGCGAATTTTCGAACACAACTTTAACATCATCGAATTTTCTATAGCAACGATAAAACAAAATATGTTACTCTCTGTACATAGCAACGTATCTTCTCAAACCTGCAGGAGGTTCAAAGAGGTGAGCTAAATTATTGATATATTTTTAATAATTATGTTATAAATTATACACTATAAACAAATTTAATAATTATTACATTGCTTAATTATTTTTTATATTTTAAATTGTAATTTTTAAAAATTTTGTTCGATATTGATATTGCTCTCTTATAAAATTCTTGCGATTTGATTTCTATTTTTAATAGGGAATTACACTTTATGCGATATATTATAGTATACGTTTTTGTTTTAGTTTTAAATAAAGGAGCGAAGAAGAAAAAGGGATAGAAAGAAAAAATGAAAAAGTTAACCAACATCAAAAGGATAAGAAAAAAAATAATGGAAATAAACATTCGTCGCAAATTAATTTAAAGGAATCCTCTCTTAACAAGTAAATTTATTAATATATTCATTTTTATTAATATTTTCATTTTTTAGTACTCTGCGTTGATACCACTGCTT
>NW_028141159.1:25132706-25162481 GCF_030444845.1 Prenolepis imparis
AAGCAGTGGTATCAACGCAGAGTACTCTTATCCTTTTGATGTTGGTTAACTTTTTCCATTTTTTCTTTCTATCCCTTTTTCTTCTTCGCTCCTTTATTTAAAACTAAAACAAAAAACGTATACTATAATATATCGCATAAAGTGTAATTCCCTATTAAAATAGAAATTAAATCGCAAGAATTTTATAAGAGAGCAATATCAATATCGGACAAAATTTTTTAAAAATTACAATTTAAAATATAAAAAAATAATTAAGCAATGTAATAATTATTAAATTTGTTTATAGTGTATAATTTTATAACATAATTATTAAAAATATATCAATAATTTAGCTCACCTCTTTGAACCTCCTGCAGGTTTGAGAAGATACGTTGCTATGTACAGAGAGTAACATATTTTGTTTTATCGTTGCTATAGAAAATTCGATGAAAAAGAGAGATATGTTAAGGTTGTGTTTTAAAATTTATTAATTTTATGTCTAATCAAAGTTATGTTCCCAAATTTCCATCAATACTAAAAATCTATAACATGTGTGACGTGAATTATAGATTTTCAATACTAATAGCGAATTTTCGAACACAACTTTAACATCATCGAATTTTCTATAGCAACGATAAAACAAAATATGTTACTCTCTGTACATAGCAACGTATCTTCTCAAACCTGCAGGAGGTTCAAAGAGGTGAGCTAAATTATTGATATATTTTTAATAATTATGTTATAAATTATACACTATAAACAAATTTAATAATTATTACATTGCTTAATTATTTTTTATATTTTAAATTGTAATTTTTAAAAATTTTGTTCGATATTGATATTGCTCTCTTATAAAATTCTTGCGATTTGATTTCTATTTTTAATAGGGAATTACACTTTATGCGATATATTATAGTATACGTTTTTGTTTTAGTTTTAAATAAAGGAGCGAAGAAGAAAAAGGGATAGAAAGAAAAAATGAAAAAAGTTAACCAACATCAAAAGGATAAGAAAAAAAATAATGGAAATAAACATTCGTCGCAAATTAATTTAAAGGAATCCTCTCTTAACAAGTAAATTTATTAATATATTCATTTTTATTAATATTTTCATTTTTTATTTATAAATTTTTAAATTATTGTTAGAGAATAGCTAATTTTGTTAGTTAAAATCGATTGATAGCTTTTTCGTAATAATTTAAGTTATTTTTATAATTGCTTTCTCATATAAAAAAGATTCTATTTTACCGATTCTTTCTTAAAGTTCGCAATATAATAATCTTTGAAATAATTTAAATGCAAGAGCTTATAACTTCGTGACATAAAAGTTTTATAAAATATATTTTATTAATCATATTGATATTGTATTGATATACGCGACTCATTTACAGAATACTTAACATATAGCAGGAAACATTAAATGAAGAAAATAATTCGGAAAACAGCAACAAGAAGGAAACTTTTACTCCAAATCGAAGTAATGATGTGGAAGTCAACAGGCAGGAAATTACTTTTCTCAATCAAAATGATGTTTTAGAGACGATATATTTGGCGTCGGATGAAATGTTGGAATCGATACAATTCGAAGATTCTACTGTGTGAGTCTTTATATTTTTAATTTATACTTAATATAATATAATTTTTTATTTAATTGTATAATTATTATGCAAATTTTTACCTCTATGTCTTAAATGTATTATCATATCAGTTAATAGAATATTTATGAGATTAATTTAAACGAAAAATTTAATAACGAAATATACTACAATATAATGAATTGTTTTTAAAATTTACATTATCAGAAATTATATAACCACATGTAATTATCAAATCTACCATTGGAAAAATATTATCAATAAATGATATTTAATACACTTTCGTTAATAATGTATTGTTTTTTAAAGCATGTTATTAGAATAATTTAATTAAAATATCTCATTTCTAAATTAATATAGTTTTGATACAAATATATTTAATATCAAAATTTTTATGTCACAATAACCTTCAAAATTTCTTTTGGACTATTTATTAACAATTGTTGTGATCACATTATGTATATATATTTGATTCTTTCTTAAATAAAAAATAATTATCTTTTATTGTAATTAACAAATAAAAGAACATATTATTTAATATTTTATCTTGATAATTAAAACAAATTAAAATATTATTATATTACTAATTTTAATAAAAAATTTATTTAGAGAAATTGTTGGATATATCGATGAAATTGATGGTCCGAAGATAGTTGGTAAATCCCAACATTATAGATTGTTAAAGTTTCTGGTGAACAACAACAGTAAACATCGCATTCAAGTTGTTGCCTGGAACGAAGAAATTGATCGTATAAATTTTCATATACAACCAAATCGAGTAAGTGATACATTTTTATTTAATTTATTTTTTATAACATTAAAATTATTATTTTTATTATCATTTTGTTGTAATATTTTTTAAAAAAATTTTTATTCCAATAAAGTACATATAAAACAGTAGTATTAGAATAATATTAATTTAATATATTTAATTTAATAATATTTGTTAATTTTGCAGATTGTGCATATTGATGGTGCCAAGGCTAAAAGGCTAAAAATACCTGAATTCAACCAAGGGACTCTTCAATACGAATTAATTATTCGTTCCAACACGACGATAAATACATTGGGTACACAATTTTGACCTAAAAAAAAACATTCAAGCGGTGCAACCACAATTAGTGGAATTGTGTGATGTATCTCAACATCTTAATGCATGCATTAGTAAGTGTTTATATGTATATAATATACTTTATACTATAATCCGGTATTTCTTATATATCGATGAACATTTGTATGCAAATGTACGTATAAATATGTAACTATATGTTTTACAAATCTTTTATATACATATTTTTTACATAATTTCTTATTTTTATGCTATTTGATTTTTATAATTATGGGATTTAAATATTTTCTATAAGTCAATTCGTTATAATACAGTCTTGTGATAAACTAAAAATTAATAAAATTTTTTTCAGTTATACGTGGATACATTAAAACGAATTTCAATAAGTTTACAAATAGTTTTAAAACAATAGGCTGCGGATCCATTACAGATAAGACGTATAAATTAGAGATACAAATAGTTAATTATGATAATGATGTCTACTTCGACAAGGGGCAAATGATTGAAATGAAAGGATATGTAAAAATTATGAGTAAGCTATGTGAAAAAGTTTTAAAATTTCTAAAAATATAATAACTATATAACTGTCATTAATATTATAATTTTATCATTTAGATGACGTATTTTACTTGGAGGTTGATCATTCAACAGACATAAAGCAAATAGGAGAGGAAAAGTTATCTCTACAACAATTATTGTTGGGTACAAGACCAATTGTAAAAAAAACATCCAATGAAGATTTAGGATTACCACCACGCAAAATGATTCGAAAATAATGATTCTTTTCCATTTCATTAAATAATATGTGAAAATAATTATAATACAAAAAAAAAATTTTTTAACGCGTTCACAATGTTTCGTTATAAGTAGTTTTACTTTCGTGTTATTTAAACGTTATAATATTTCGAAAGTATTATTTTATATATATATATATATACTCTTCTAGAGACTATATATAGTATCCATTAAATCAGATTTCAAACTACGGGGTTAGTCGTTTATTAATCATCATTCATACTTTCTATGCAGATGTAAAATAAAAAATAAAATTTTGCAAATCGAGGAATTCTTTTTCTTTTTAATATTATCGATATCTTTTTTTTTATGTTTAATTTACTCAAGAGTAAGCAAAAAAAGATAGCCTATTTCGATATAATAAACATACATTAACATACATTAGAAAAACATTAATTGTACTAAACTAAGTTACATATATTATCTATTTTTTCTTAGTTAAAATTTCGAGATACCAATAATTTTCGAGTTATAATTGATTAAAAATAAAGGTTTTTTCACAATTTAAATCTTATGAAAATAAACTATTAACAAAATCACATTCTTTAATTAATTTCAAGTAGAGTTTACTTTAATAAAATTTTTATTTAAAGCTTATTGTTAGTTGCAAAGATACATGATGACAAAAAATGATAACTTTTCTCGATATTTTTGATAAAATTGTATTTATATTGATATAAGTGATTGCTTAATAATTAAATTTTATATTAGAAAATTAGTATATTACTTAGATTTAAGTAATGATCGAGGAAAGCGCGCGCGTTAGCGCGCGCTGCGAGCTAGTCTTTAAAAAAATGCGATGTTTCTGCAAGTTTCTCTATGCAATAATTAATTCCAAAATGATAATAGCGTCCTGGTTCAACATCCTTTGGATTTACTTTTCTCACAGTACCTAATAAAGTAATAACTGCTTAATAACTCTTCAGTTAATATGTGCTTAATAACTCCCCAGTTAAAAGAAAGAGATCTGAACGGTACAATTTGTATATCTACCAAATAAAAATCCAACTTTATATTATATATATGTATTCATTTAGTCACACACAATCCTATTTCATTTCTGATCTTTAATCAAAGCCATTACATATTCATGTACAATTTAAATCACAGATCTACTTTACCGTTTTATTACGATGAGTTCCTCGATTTTAATATAATAAAAAGAATAAGCATGGCACTAGACTGGTACAATCTATGTATTGTATATATCTACACACAAAATAAACACCTTATTAAATGCATATACTTAGGTTAACGTCATATAACCTCAATACGAGGTTGAAGGCGTTAATTCACCAACCGGTGATAAAACTGGAAAAACCCCTATACTTAGGTTACGTTCCAAAACGTCTTCTTCGAGGAAAATTTTACTGAAAATCTATAATGCACGTAACGTACATACACTATAGTTTTTTAAGTAAAATTTTCCTCGAAGAGGACGTTTTGGAACTGGTATTTATAACCTTAAATAATGTTAACCCAATTTTATTTTTCATTTTTAATCAAAGCTATATTATATTCATATACAATTTTAACAATATTTACTTACCGTTTTATTCTCGAAATGCGCGCAGAAAATTAATTAATTAGAAAAAACAAGAAATGAAATGTAGAGAACGAGCAGGAGATTGCGAGTTCCGCGATAAGGCGGGACGACGAGTCGGCGGAATCGGAGCTTCTCTCGCTCATGCGCGTTAAAGAAATATACTAATTTGTTCAGTGAGAAATCGTGCAGCCGTTCGCGCATAAGCGGATAAAGTGGGGGGAGAGCGTGATATAAACCTCTGTATGTTTAATATTTTTTAAAAATTACTTAATATTTTTGGAAAATTAATTATTAATTAATTTTTTACATATTAGTAAAAAAACAGACGTCCTATGAACGTCCATTGGACGTCCGTCGGTCTTAATTCAAACGCGTCTTATGGATGTCCAAATAATGTCCGAACTCGAACGGCCAGTGGACGTCCATATTTAAGTCACTGATGGATGTCCGAAATCGGATGTACAATGAACGTCCATTTTATGTCCATGGACGTGCGGACGTAAAAGGGACATAAAATGGACGTCCATAGGACGTCCTGTGCTATCTGGATACTGTGAGAGAAGTAAATGCAAAGAATGTTGAACCAGGACGCTATTATCATTTTGGAATTAATTATTGCATAGAGAAACTTGCAGAAACATCGCATTTTTTTAAAGATTTTGAGATAATCAAAATTATCGTAAATATTGACGGTTTGCCTTTGTCTAAATGTTCAGGGAGTCAAGTTTACTCTATTTTATGTACGAGGGTTGTCTGAAAAGTTTCCGACCTAACAAAGATACAAGACATTTTTTCTTCAAATTAATTTTTATTTTTCTACATAGTCTTCTTGTAAGTCTATACACTTCTCCCAGCGATGCTCCCATCTCTTCAACCCGTCCAAATAGTACTCGGCGTCTTTCTCTGCAAAATAGTTGTTTACGAAGGTGATGGCCTCCTCATTCGACGAAAATCTCTGTCCTCCGAGCGCAACTTTTAGCTTAGGGAAAAAAAAAAGTCGCGTGGGGTTAGATCTGGTGAGTAAGGAGGGTGGTCAAGCAGTTCAAACCGTAATTCGTGGATTTTCGCTATGGCAACCGCTGAGGTGTGAGACGGCGCATTGTCTTGGTGAAACAAAATTTTTTTTTCTGCAAATGTGGCCGTTTTTCCGCAATTTCTGCCTTCAGCTTGTCAAGTACTGATGCGTAGTATGCTCCTGTAATGGTTTTTCCTTTTTGAAGATAATCGATTAAGATAACTCCATGACTATCCCAGAAAACAGTTGCCATCACTTTCCCAGCCGAAGGAACAACCTTTGCTTTTTTTGGAGCCGATTCCCCCTTCGCAGTCCACTGTTTTGACTGTGTTTTTGTTTCTGGAGTATAATGGTGTATCCAAGTTTCATCTACAGTAATTAATCGGCGCCAAAACTCTGATTTATTGCGCCTAAACTGCGCCAACAGAGCGTTGGAAATGTTCATTCGAACACGTTTTTGGTTCAAAGTGAGCAAACGCGGCACCCAACGCGCGGACAGCTTTCTCATGCCTAAATCTTGATTCAATATGTGACAAACACGTTCTTTGGACATGTTCATAGCCTCTGTTATCTCTCTAACTTTAATTCGACGGTTGTCTAGCACCATTTGGTGAACTTGAGCGATATTATCGTCAGTGGTTGCAGTTTTTGGATGTCCCGAACGTTCATCGTCACCCAAGCTGGTACGGCCACGTTTAAATTCAGCAGCCCAAAATTTCACGGTGGTAAATGATGGTGCAGAGTCTCCGTACACAGCGTCCAACTCGTCTTTGATTTGCGTAGGCGTATTGCCTTTCAAAAACAAATATTTAATGACAGCTCGATACTCGATTTTTTCCATTTTCACAAAAATACATCGACTCACTCAAATGATTGTCAAACAACAACTGCGCGTCCAAAATGGCTGAAATTTTGGTGAGTACCTTTCAAAGCATGCGCAAACACATTCCCCAACTTATGTTTACGAGTGCTGCCATCTTCATGTTGAGGTCGGAAACTTTTCAGACAACCCTCGTAGTTTATCTAACAATTACAACAATGTTGGTATTATTGGAATTTATCATGGGTATGAAAACCCTAAAGATGCTAATAAATTTTTAGAATCTTTTTAAAATGAAACTCAAGATTTAATTACGCATGGTATAACAGTTAACGGAATAATATATCCATTTAAAATTAAAGCTTTTATTTGTGATGTACCAGCTCTATCTTTTATAAAATATACAAAAGGTCATTCAGGTTATTATTCATGTACAAAGTGTGAAGCTAAAGGCGAATATTATTTAAATAGAGTATGCTTTCCGTATTTAGAAATTTTAAATGCAAAAACAGACAAAAAATTTAGATTAAAATCACAGCCAGATCATCATACAGGTACATCGATATTAGAATTAATTCCAAATATAGATATAGTGTCTGATTTTCCATCAGATCCAATGCATTTACTTTTTCTAGGAGAAGTTAAAAAAATAGTTTCGTTATGGTGCCATGGAAAATATCTCTCTCGTGCTAAATTATCATCGCAACAACAATCTATAATATCAACGTTTTTAGAAAAGCAAAGATATAACATATCATATGAGTTTAGTAGAAAACCAAGATCAATATTAGAAAGCAAAAGATGGAAAGCTACTGAATATAGAACATTTTTATTATATACTGGGCCAGTTGTATTAAAAACTGTATTAAGTCGCGATAAATATTTAAATTTTGTAACATTACACGTAGCTGCTACTATCTTATCAAATTCAAAGTATATTGAACTATATTTAGATTATGCAACATTGTTATTACGATATTACGTTGAATCATTAATTATTTTGTACGGTAAAGAAAATGCATCGCATAATACACATAATTTATTACATCTTTGTGATGACGTAAAAAAATTCGGACCACTACAACAATTCAGTGCTTTTCCATTTGAGAATTATATGCAATCAATTTTAAAAATGATTCGTAAAAATGATAAGCCTTTGGAGCAAATTGTTTGCCGGATAAGTGAACAAAATAATTATATAAATCCTAATCTAAAAATAAGACAACATAAACCTCAACTTTTAAATCCGCATTGCAATGGTCCACTTATTAATTGTCACAATTATAATCAATTTAGTAAAATTGTGTTTGAAAAATTTATATTAACAAATAAAGAACTTGATAATTGTTGTTGTTTATTAGATGGAAGTATTATAGTTATCCTCAATTTTGCTGCTTCTAACGAGAATATTATTGTACTTGCAAAAAAATATAAGACCCTTAAAGATTTTTATACTAAACCCTGCAAATCTTCAAAATTAAACATTTATGAAGTCTGTAATTTAGGCAATTTACAGACTTGGAATTTGGACCAAGTTGCGCATAAGTGTGTTAGAATGTTGAAAAAGAAAAATACATACGTTGTTTTTCCTTTATTACATGCTGAATTATAGATAAGATTTAAAATTTATTGCTATTACCTAAAATTCAAAATATACAAAATTAGTTTAGTTTATATTATTTCATTTGTTTATTCCATTTTATATTATAATTTTCACAAAATCATAAAAACAATATAATAAAGAACAAAAATATTTTTATTATCTTTCAAAGTTATTGAAAAATATTTTTGTTTTAGTATCAGAAATATTTGTTAATCTGTTTTAAATCTTTTATTACTTTAGTACATATATGTTATTATTAGCACTACTTGTTGTTAGTTATTATTACATAATTATAATTGGACAGATTAGATGTAATAATTTATAATAATTATATATACAATATTTTCCCTACTATTTTATATCTTAATGTATAATCTGCGTTTGTTATTTATAAATAATATTGATCAATTATTAGTTTTTTTGCTGAAAATATCAAATATTTTTAATAGTTAGATTTCACAATCGTCAAAAAATGTGTACTTTCGTTTTTATATTTATCTATATAGGATGGAGAAACCAACGTGGACAATAGTTCAGTTTTCAACAGATAATACTGTTGAAGCAGTACCATCGGGCTGGATTAAACACAACAAATGTTATTGGCCTCCATTTAAATATGAGCAGATTATCGCAGCGATTCGAAAAAACATGGAACGAAATACATGTTGGCCATGTTACGATATTAAAACGTTCCGAAATAGCACGTATGGTTAGTAGTATTTTTTTATTTCTTTATTTTTAAAAAATATTTAAATTAATATTATTTTTCTAGAAGTAAATATATATTATTGCTATTGATCGTTATAATGTTTTAACATTAATTTGTATAATTTTAGATAACTACAATGTAGCAAGAATAAAAACTAAAAAAGCTGAATACACATCTGCATCCGATTTAAATTCAGAAATAGAGAATCAAACAAAAAGAAAAAGGATAAAAAATCGTCTGTATGACAGTGACAGCAGTGATGATTGCGACCAAAATAACAGCTCCTCAACAAAACAAAAACAATTAAAAGGTTTCAATAAACAAATATTTCTGTAGTTATTGTGTAAATATTAACGTTTAATACATATATCATAAGTATATTCTTCGTCAAATACACTATAATATAATGTAGTGTATTTGACAAAGAGTATATACTAATTCATACTTAAAATTATTTTCTCAGAAGACGAAATGGTTAAAAATAAGACCAAGATACAATATTATGAAAATTCTGAAGACTCTGAATACTTTGAAGAATCTAATAGCATCCTTCTAAAACATCCACAAATGACAGGTAAGTTAACAAAATAAATAGTTCAAGTTTATTTAATTATAATATATGTATATAGATCTATTTATTTTATTGTTATATGTAATTAATTTATTATTTAAATATTAACATCTTATAATTTTTTTAATTTTTCTTTTTTTTATCTTTAAATTTCAAGTATCTACTAAATTAAATTAGACAGTATTGGAAATCAAGTATATACATTTTGTTTTTCATATCGAAGATGTAATTAATAAAAGTATGTATTTTTTTGTATGCTCATAAAAACAAATTGTTCGAGAGCGCGCGAAGAAAAGACTAAAGTGAAGCGACGGAAAGCAGGAGAGAATAGATTAGCCACGTTACGTAACAAGAAATGTTTAATTTTACGAAAACAGATTTACAATAATTACACTAATGTCTTTTCTAACAATTAATTCTTTCAGATGTCAAAATCGTATCAATTGAGAGCGGTTGTCGGCGGTAATTTAGCAGTTATAATAACTCAGCGGATATGCGGTTGCGAAAGCGGTATTGCCAAAAAAGGCCTGGCGGCGATCGGGTTGAGCTCCTTTTATTGTTTCGACAACGGAGCTTCCCCTATAGCAAAGCGCCAATAGTTTTCATAGTTTTAAAACTTGGTCGAGGTGACCCAAGGGCGCCGCGTGTAATTGGCCGTCTCATGTCTGCGCGGAGTACGCGTGCTCCTGACATGCGCGAGGAGTTAGATCGCTCGATCGATTGGCCTTTAAAGGCCCACGTGATGCGGCCGTGCTTATTTCTCGTGATATCGATATCTGCGAGACGGTTGCGATGAGTGTTAGCTATTTATTTTGTTTGATGTTTTTGTTGACAGAACTGACGTGACGATTTATTACTCATTTGCCCTTTTAAACCAAAAGAAAACCGAATAAGGACAAGCTCGACAATTACAGCTGGACAGAAACAATGATTATTAATTCTCTATATCGCAACTCCTTTTCAGCGTTTTGAACATTCCCGCCCACTTTGTTACTACGTGACAAAATATCGACCTTGCGTAGGAAAGGTTCGACCTATAGTCATCGATTTTTCGATATCGATCGGCGTGTTCGATGGCCCTGGGAGTCGATTACGGTTTTTGGGTGAGCTCACTCACTTTTCACATTCTCATCTCACGTGACTTTGTTCGTCCAATTACGGTTGTGTCGAGTGAAACTGCGAGATCACTAGGCATCCACTTCCGGGATAGTGATCTCACATTTTCACATTTTCACGCCGAAGAAAGTAAGGTTATGGCAGAGAACGACACAAATTTACGTCTCATTCTCTGCCATCAAAAAAGTGAGGTTAAGCATAAAAACTTAGAGACTTCAAACTTAGTACTTATTTGAAAAAGTATTTAAAAAATTAATTAAAATGAACGTTACAGAGAAACAAAAAATAATTTTATTAAATTATATGAAAAAAAATGAAGATTTTGCAAAAGGCCGCTTGCGATACCAAAGTGGCAATAAGAAAATATTAGTAAGTATTATATATACAGGGTGTCCGGTAATAGTCGCATCAACCGTCGTGTGCAGGTAGAGCTAGTTAAACCGAGTAAAAAAGTCCTCTACCATTTTGCGATATTCTCAATAATAAGAGAGATATTAATTAATAAAGATCGGCCAATTCGCGTGACGACGGCGAGAAGAGACAGCCCAGTTTTATGTCGTTACTAAGCATGCGGCGAAAAGAAACAGTATAATGTTACACGGTTGCTAAGCGCGCGATGAAGCGGGGAGGAGCGCTTTACAAAAGACAGTAACTCCATACGAGTAGCGCTAACTCTGGACCCCCGAGTGGGCTGTCTCTTCTCGCCGCACGCTTATCATCGCGCGAATTGGCTGATTTTCTTTAATTTATTTCTCTCTTATTATTGAGAATATCGCAAAATGGTAGAGGACTTTTCTACTCGGTTTAACTAGCTCTACCTGCACACGACGGTTGATGCGACTATTACCGGACACCCTGTATATATATATATATATATATTATCAATATACATCAATATCGTCGCAGTATATATTTATATTAATAAATAAATATATAATAATAAATAAATATAATAATAATAAATTAATTTTGTTTACACAGAATGATATGTGGATTATTTTATCAGTACAGCATTAAATGCCAGTGGAAGTGGGCCACAAAAACAACCCAAAGAATGGCAAAAGGTATTTATGAAAGGAATTATATCTTATTAACATTATTTCCAATGTCTGTTAATTGTATATAATCAACCATTAACTTTTTAGAATAACCTTCTAAACTTTTCAAACTTTATATTGATATTGCAAATCTTCTCTGAAAATCTTCATTATTTTGACATTGTCTAAATAGTTGTTACGTAGTGTTTTACAATACATAATTTTTAAAAGTTAAAAAATTTTAAATTAATGTTGGAAATAATGGTCCAAAGTGACAAAAATAACAACATTTACACTGCTACGATTATTAAGAAATGATATATTTTACATCGATGTAGACATGGAGAGACTGGAAATCCAATGTGCTAAAAAAATGTGCGCAAAATAAAAGTTATGCCAATGGAACAGGTGGAGGACCACCGAAAGTACAAAAGTTAACAGAACTAGAAGAAAATTTATTGGCAATCATAAATCCAGAAGCTGCTGGTTTAAGTGATATACCTCAAGGAGGAAATTTCTATAATCCTATGCAGAACAGGCCTATTAATGATACAATTGTAGAAAAAAGGGATTTCTCTCATGTATATGGAAGATCATGTGAAACAATCACACAAATGAAAAGGGTAATATATAATTCTATATATGATAATATGAATAATAGAGATAATATAAATATATGAAATAAATAATTTGTATAACTTGAAAACAATTTAAATAATATTTCCAGAAATCTACTTCAATATTGTCTACAAATAATAATAAATCTCTAACTTTTGACATATCAAACCGTCTCACACTTATGATTTAAAACTGTATTGTTTCAGTATTACACTTGATAAGGACCACATCCATATGGTCGAAACGTTGTGTGTTTTTTAAATAAATATAATTTTGGCTAGTTGGGTCGACTTTACTTCGTTCCTATTTTAATAATAATAAACATAAGTTGGATAACGTATCTCATTTATCAAGCGGATCTACAAGCGGAGCTCTTCACAACGCAACAAATTTTTGTGACATGGATTTCCCAGTACAGGTAAGTTAAATATATATCTTTATTAAATAGAATAAAATTTTTATATATTAATTATAGAGAAATAAAAATGAAACATTTACAAGAGATTGAAAGTAATAATATTATTTTTGTCATTAATATCATGAATATATGAAATAAATAATTTGTATTGGTATAATATATGAAATAAATAATTTGAAAACAATTTAAATAATATTTCCAGAAATCTACTTCAATATTGTCTACAAATAACAATAAACATAAGTTGGATAATGTATCTCATTTATCAAGCGGATCTACAAGCGGAGCTCTTCACGACGTAACAAATTTTTGTGACATGGATTTCCCAGTACAGGTAAGTTAAATATATATCTTTATTAAATAGAATAAAATTTTTATATATTAATTATAGAGAAATAAAAATGAAACATTTACAAGAGATTGAAAGTAATAATATTATTTTTGTCATTAATATCATGAATATATGAAATAAATAATTTGTATAATTTGAAAACAATTTAAATAATATTTCCAGAAATCTACTTCAATATTGTCTATAAATAATAATAAACATAAGTTGGATAACGTATCTCATTTATCAAGCGGATCTACAAGCGGAGCTCTTCACGACACAACAAATTTTTGTGACACGGATTTCCCAGTACAGGTATAAGTTAAATATATATTTTTATTAAATAGAATAGATTTTTTATATGTCCATTACAGAGAAAAAAAATTTAAATTAATTAAATAAAAAATGAACATTTCAGGAGATGGAAGATAATATTTGTTACGTACTGTCTGATGAAGAAATTAACGATATTAATAAAAATACCAATACAACAAATACCTCACCACACACGCAGGTGCTTCCTAAAGTACGAGGCAAAGGTATATTATAATTTATACATTATAACATTATACATTGATTATTCCTGGTGTCTTTTTTACTGTCGACATAAAATATAATTAAAATACAATATAAAATTTTGAAACAATATTATATTTCAATATTTTATATTTTTTAGCTACTAATAGTAAAGAAAATGATACAGCTGCAGCTGTACAATTAATGCGCGATAATGTAGAAATAAAAGAAGAGAAGTTGAGAATCGCAAAAGAAAAGTTACTTCTACAAAAAGAAATGTTTCAATACTTCCAAAATATCAATTCAGATTATAAAGAAATTTTTAATAACATCGATATGAATATCATGCGTTTGAAAGAAGAAGTAGAAAAATTAACACCCTCATATATTTAAGCAAGACTTAAATGAGAAAAAAGACGAAAATTTTTTTAATGTCATTTAGATACACTAATCCTAATAATACAATACTACCGCATCACAACATATTCCATATGGAATAGTAAAACAGGAAAAATCACATAATTACAGTACAAATACTAATAGAAACACGTAACAATATCTAGATTGCAATAATTTGAGACGTGAAAATTTGAAACAACCAATGTTCAATGCTCATTCTTGGTTATTTGTATAAAAAAATAATCAAAATTTCGCATTGAACAAATACAGTAGATTTGAAGAATCTCCGTCTTATATATATGTTAGAGAAATGGATACAAATTGGCAGTAGTATTTTTACAAACATCTAATATTTAAGAAATTCTTTTTTAATATTATTCGTAGATTAGATTGGCAATAGTACTTGTACACAAAAATGTGATATGCTAATTTTTAATATTGCTAATAAGTGTTTTTTTCTTAAATACTATGTCTTTCAGAAAGTTTTTATTTTATAAGTGTTAAAAGACATTGTGATATATATATATATGTTTTTTATTTTTTAAGCAAAAGCTTATATTAATATATATACAATAATCTGTATTAAAAGAAGTTTTTATTTATAATATATACAGATTTGCGTTATATTAATGCAGGCATTATAATTGTAGCCTAGCATGTTTTTAATTTTGAATATTATTAACATTTTTAATTTGATGCGAGTTAATTCAAATATAAAACACTTCTAAGATAAAAAAAGTACAAATGTATAATTGAAAATTAAATATTACAATATACAATATATTTATCTTGTAATGTTTATAGAATATAATTTTCCTCTCCTATATTATTTGAATTAACTACACCTGTATACAGCACAGAAAAATACTGATATAAAACTTGTATTTGTTAACTGCAATAAAAAAAGTATCATTATAAAAGATTATAATTAAATCCACATGCATTTTTTTTTATATTTACAAAATATATAAAGTCCATATCAAAAAATTATTAGACGCATAGTTAATGACAATTTTTTTTTTTTTTTTTTTTTTTTTTTTAGTGCGAGGAGGGGAAAAATGCATTACTGCACACCCAGTGCAATGCCCGTAGACTGGGTAGTGTGAGGCTCTCTTTATTGAGCATACCCACTAAAAAACCCCTCTTTGGCGACCACTCCTTGGTCGTATCACTCAACAACCCGAGATCCTGCATTTTTACCGAGACGAGTTTCATGACAAGTCGTTCTCCTGTCAAAGATCATAATCCTGCAGATTAAATATATAATAAATGCAGATTAAATATATAATAAATCAAATTAAATGTGTATTAACTAACAGATTATTATAGACTTAATAAAATAATATTTAAATTATTGCTCATTAAATTATATCATTAAATATATTTAATATATTATTAATTTATTATTACCATATTTCCTTTGAAGCAGAATAAATTGAGTGAAACACACATATTTTTTTAATTCTCAAAATATGTACGAATGATGCGCTCGCGAACATCATTTCCAGTTTCCAAGTTCATTTCATTTATATCTCTTATTGGAATTTCCTGGTCTATTTCATCGTAATACAATTGTGATAATGGAAGCCGCCAATGAACTGCGATATTATGCAAAACACATGCAGCATTAACTATTCGGGCTGAAATAAATTATGTTAATATAATTTAATTATAATAGATATTTATGGTCGGTTCTTATATTAAGACCGTCTTAAATACAATCTTAAGATGTCATAAACCTATCACAGAGTATTAGCGTCTTAATAAGACATTACTTAAAACGGTCTTGAAATTGGAACGGGGATTATGAATATCGATCTATCATCTATATAATATAACATAAATATATACATCTGCATGTATACATATATATATATATTCAATTTATATTTTACCTGCAACTTCTGGAGCATAATGCAAAGCCCTTTCTTTCCTGAGACATCGCCATCTCCCCTTTAAAACACCTATACATCGCTCCACAGAGCACCGAGCCCGGACATGATGTTGCGTGTATCTTGCGGACGGTGTTCCCTCTGGCTCATGGAGTTTAGGTGTCATCAAATATGGGAGCAACGGATATGCACTGTCACCTAGAAAAAGCATACTGTTTAAAATATGCTACTTAAAGACATTTTCAAAGCTGAAACAAGTAAAAACAAATTATCAACTAAAAAGTATAGTTACCTAAAAGCCAGGCATCTCTTCGTCCTGCAGCGTACATCTCTTCCAAATGGTTAGATACAAGAGATGCTCTCCAAACCCTTGCGTCATGCGTTCTTCCACCATGAGCACTATTGACTGTCAAAATTCTGCCTTCATAATCAGATACCTGTAGATTGAAAAATTTCTTAATAATTACATATATTTTAAATATTTTTAAAAGTATAGAATTACTACAATTATATTAATCAAGTTATACGTACAATAAGTACATTCAATGAATGGTATAACTTCCGGTCGATATAAAGATGTTCCCTTTCTGCACTTGGTGGAACAATTGCTACATGTGTTCCATCAACAGCTCCGATAACACCAGGAAATTCTGTATGTCTCCAGTAACTGTAAAATTTAAAAAAATTTATATTATATTTAAGAGAAAGAATTTTAGAAAGAATTTTAGAAAAATAAATTTATGATCTTACCTTTCTTTAATACGTTGAACATCATCTTCGATGGGAAACTTGATCCATCGGTCCATTAATACATTTAATGCATTAACGACATTGCGAAGAACCTTGGAAACTGTTGGTTGACTAATACAAGTCAAATAGTCTTGACCAACTCGCTTTTGGTATGACCCAGCCGCTATAAAATTTAATGCACATAACACCTGAAACATAAAATTAGCATAAAAAATTAACAGAACTGATCGTGTCTATTTATATTGAGTCTATTACAACTATATAACATATAATTCATACTTGTAATTCCACAGGAACTGCATGGCGTCTTCTTGGAGCAGGCAGTAGAGGACGTAATTCTTGAATAAGCATCTAGACCGCTTCTCTGGATAATCTGTAGAAATGTAAAAATTTACTTATAATAGATTATACTGACTCGTGTGTATATTATTTAAAATTGCTCCAAAACATAAAATTGCTCCAAAACATAAAGTTGCTCCAAAACAATATGTGAAAAACATTCTAAGAAGTTATATTATTATTTAATATTATAATTATATATATATTTTTTTAAATTATATAATATATAATAATATTTTATAAAAAAAACCTATTTTAATTTTTTATATTAAACAATATCAGGTTATGTTTTTTTAAATATTTTATTTATAGTCACTCACCTATAAATACTCCTAAATTCGTTTTCTGGCAATGCAAATGGATCTGAGGCATCTCGTAGTCTCCTACGGATCCTCAGCATCGCATTTTCCCGATGGCGCATCATTAACATCACTGCTAACATTTCCATTTTGCTCGATATTGTAACTCTCATCTCACTTTTTCACTATTTCACTTCAAAATTTCGTGTCGAGCCCGCTCACGCGACAATCTCGTATTTTCACGAGGTGAGATCAACCGTAATTGGGTGAGTTACTCACTTTCGTCATTTTCACCCAATCCGAGAACCGTAATAGACCCCCTGGTGCTGTCGCAGTCGGCGAGGCCGTGTGTTGCGGCGCTGTGGTTGGCGGCTGCGCGGAACGCGGAATGCGGCACGTGGCAGTTGCGAGCCACGTGGAGAGAGTGCGTAATCGCGAGAGAGAATTGCGACTATTCCGAAAATAATTCGATTCGTGGGATTGCGCGTATGTGAGTAATAGGGTGCTTTCCGATTCACGCATGATGCGCATGAAGCGACAGAAAATCGTTCCAATTCACGCTAATGTGTGGGTGCTTTCCGATTCACGCATGATGCGCATGAAGCGACAGAAAATCGTTGCTGCATATTTACACATTGTTACGCTGGACACGTTGGCTCTGTGCATGATGATATGTACACTGAATATATAACAAAAATTTAACATATCTGTTACTTTTTTGCAGGACAAACAGAAGTCTCATCAGCAAAGCTGATTATCGCTACACATATTGTGTGTGAAGAAAGATCAGATGAACAGAAATTGATGATATTTGGAAATTTCTTCGAAAATATTGAGTTTCTCCAGTTTTCAGGTAAGTACTTTATATTTTTGGTCAATTAAAAATTTTCAGAAGTAACGTGCATTCCCGCTAAACACTAAGTAACAGTAATATAACATTGATGTTATAATTTCCCACTCAACAATGTAACATGCCTTGTAATGCATCAGTTACATTGTTGAGTGCGAAATTATAACATCGATGTTATATTACTGTTACTTAGGCCTGATTGCACCAACGTCATTATGGTTTTAAGCGAGACTTAAATATATGTTCGTCTGTATTTATTTAAAAGGAAAGATAAAGATAGATACATATTTAAGTCTCACTTAAAACTAAAATAATGTTGGTGCAATCGGGCCTTAGTGTTTAGTGGGTTAGGACGTATATTTATTATATCCATGTGTGTTATAATTGATTTGCGCATGTGTTAAAATGCTTTATTGTTAATCAGATAATATATTATTGATAAATATGATTTCTGTTGCATATATTTTCTCATTTTTAATAGATGTGATTGATTATATGTTATGCGCAAGTCAATTACAAACATGGATATTCATGTGTGTAATATTGACTTGTGCATAACATATAATCAATCACATCTATTAAAAATGAGAAAATATATGCAACAGAATATAGTTTACGATAAAATATACATTATTGCAAATTAACGTCAAAATCGCATATTTTTGGAACTTGTCTATTTTAATGCATGAATTTATAAAAATATTTATTTTTAAATACTGCTTATTCTTAAAAAATTGTCCAATATTGCAACATTGTCAAAAAAATAAAAGCAAGCTGAATACTTTATTATTAATAAAAATTGCAAAATCGTTATTCGAAATATGTACACTGAATATATAACAAAAATTTAACATATCTATTACTTTTTTGCAGGACAAACAGAAGTCTCATCAGCAAAGCTGATTATCGCTACACATATTGTGTGTGAAGAAAGATCAGATGAACAGAAATTGATGATATTTGGAAATTTCTTCGAAAATATTGAGTTTCTCCAGTTTTCAGGTAAGTACTTTGTATTTTTGGCCAATTAAAAATTTTCAGAAGTAACGTGCATTCCCGCTAAACACTAAGTAACAGTAATATAACATTGATGTTATAATTTCCCACTCAACAATGTAACATGCCTTGTAATGCATCAGTTACATTGTTGAGTGCGAAATTATAACATCGATGTTATATTACTGTTACTTAGGCCTGATTGCACCAACGTCATTATGGTTTTAAGCGAGACTTAAATATATGTTCGTCTTTATTTATTTAAAAGGAAATATAAAGATAGATACATATTTAAGTCTCACTTAAAGCTAAAATAATGTTGGTGCAATCGGGCCTTAGTGTTTAGTGGGTTAGGATGTATATTTATTATATCCATGTGTGTTATAATTGATTTGCGCATGTGTTAAAAAGCTTTATTGTTAATCAGATAATATATTATTGATAAATATGATTTCTGTTGCATATATTTTCTCATTTTTAATAGATGTGATTGATTATATGTTATGCGCAAGTCAATTACAAACATGGATATTCATGTGTGTAATATTGACTTGTGCATAACATATAATCAATCACATCTATTAAAAATGAGAAAATATATGCAACAGAATATAGTTTACGATAAAATATACATTATTGCAAATTAACGTCAAAATCGCATATTTTTGGAACTTGTCTATTTTATTGCATGAATATATAAAAATATTTATTTTTAAATACTGCTTATTCTTAAAAAATTGTCCAATATTGCAACATTGTCAAAAAAATAAGTGCAAGCTGAATACTTTATTATTAATGAAAATTGCAAAATCGTTATTCGAAATATGATATGTACACTGAATATATAACAAAAATTTAACATATCTATTACTTTTTTGCAGGACAAAAAGAAGTCTCATCAGCAAAGTTGATTATCGCTACACATATTGTGTGTGAAGAAAGATCAGATGAACAGAAATTGATGATATTTGGAAATTTCTTCGAAAATATTGAGTTTCTCCAGTTTTCAAGTAAGTACTTTGTATTTTTGGTCAATTAAAAATTTTCAGAAGTAACGTGCATTCCCGCTAAACACTAAGTAACAGTAATATAACATTGATGTTATAATTTCCCACTCAACAATGTAACATGCCTTGTAATGCATCAGTTACATTGTTGAGTGCGAAATTATAACATCGATGTTATATTACTGTTACTTAGGCCTGATTGCACCAACGTCATTATGGTTTTAAGCGAGACTTAAATATATGTTCGTCTTTATTTATTTAAAAGGAAAGATAAAGATAGATACATATTTAAGTCTCACTTAAAGCTAAAATAATGTTGGTGCAATCGGGCCTTAGTGTTTAGTGGATTAGGACGTATATTTATTATATCCATGTGTGTTATAATTGATTTGCGCATGTGTTAAAATGCTTTATTGTTAATCAGATAATATATTATTGATAAATATGATTTCTGTTGCATATATTTTCTCATTTTTAATAGATGTGATTGATTATATGTTATCCGCAAGTCAATTACAAACATGGATATTCATGTGTGTAATATTGACTTGTGCATAACATATAATCAATCACATCTATTAAAAATGAGAAAATATATGCAACAGAAATCATATTTATTAATGATATTATTTGTTTAATAATGAAGCACGTTAACAATTGATAAAAATTCTTTATTTTCATTAAAAGACGACCAAACTGGCTATGATTACAATAGTAGATCACTAAGGCCCGATTGCACCAACATTATTTTAGTTTTAAGTGAGACTTACATATGTATCTATCTTTATTCTTCTTTCTAAATAAATAAAGACAAACATATATTTAAGTTTCGCTTAAAATCAAAATGACGTTGGTACAATCGGGCCTAAGTGATCTATTATTACAATCATAGGCAGTTTGGTCGTCTTTTAATGAAAATAAAGAATTTATATTATCACTGGCGATACAATCTATTTTTAATTGATAACAATTTTAATAATAATTTATATTGTTATATTTTAAGTATTACTTTATTCATAATTAAATGAATTATTAATTAAATTAATATCATAATTAAATTAGTTTCATTATTGCCATAACATTTTATGTAATACATTTTATTTAATATATAATGTTATGTTATAATAATTATAATTGTTGGATAATAACAATTATAATAATGATTTAAACAGATTTAAAATGAATCGAAAGCGTCTAAAGAAAGACATCTCAAATATATCAAAACGTCAATTAAGTGGATTGGTTAAACAAAAATCAGAATTTATTTCTAAGACTGTGTTAAATGTGACTGCCATATCATCACATAAGAATAATAATAATCTCACGAACAATGAGGAAAATATCATAGAAATTAATTCTGACAAGACAGATATTCAAAGCGATGCACAAGTAATTGAAAAAGACTATGTTTCTAATGAAAGGAACAACGATATGCTAGTAAATTATGAGCATTTCAGTATAGATGAATATGTAAATGAACATAATTTAAATTCCATGCAATACAATACAAGTATTCCTTGTGAAGAATCAATAGCACAAGTGACATCTGAAAATGCATACTTGACAAACAGCAATTTCAAAAATGATCTTGTTGTCTGGGCTGCGGAATATCAAATTAAACATAATGCTCTAAAAGCACTACTTTTGAAATTAAGACAGCATTCTTGTTTCTCGACATTGTTGAAAGATCCACGATCACTTTTAAAAACGCCAAAAACACAAACAATACGTGTAGTAGTACCAGGGATATATTACCATTTTGGATTACTAAATGTTATAGCAGATGCATTGAAATTACAAAAAGAGATTGATTGTGTCAAAATAGCTATAAACATTGATGGATTACCATTGTCAAAATCGTCTCAACAACAATTTTGGCCTATATTAGGCTCAATCCTTCCCTATAACAATGTATTTATCATCGGAATTTATTATGGAAATGAGAAACCAGCAGATGCAAATGATTTTTTACAAGATTTCGTTAACGAAGCAATAGAAATATGTGAGAATGGTATTTACATTGATAATCGTAATATACAATGTAGAATTGAAGCATTGATATGCGATGCACCAGCCAAAGCATTTACTTTATGCATAAAAGGTCGTACAGGATATTCCAGTTGTACTAAGTGCATTACTGAAGGAGAATACATAAAAAATCGGATATGTTTTCCGCAAACGGATGCGCCACTTAGAACAGATGAGGATTTTATTCAGAAAGTTGATGATAATTATCATAACTCAGATGTAACATGCAGCTTGTTAAAAATACCTCATTTTAAACCTGTCACAAACGTACCTTTAGATTACATGCACTTAGTATGTTTAGGAATCATGCGAAAATTAATATATTTATGGCTTGGTGGAGATTTACATTACCGTGTACAACATAGAGCAGTAAAAGAAATTTCTACACGTTTATTGGAATTGAAACCATCAATACCTTCAGAATTTGCTAGAAAACCACGAGGGTTGGATTGTGTAAAATTGTGGAAAGCCACAGAGTATAGATTAATACTATTATATACAGGGCCAGTGGCCTTTAAATCTATTTTAAAAAACAATCTATACACACATTTTATGATATTTCATGTAATTATCAGAATTATGTCTTCCAAAGATTTACATGAATATTTATCCTATGCGCAAGAATTAATTTTATTTTTCATTAAAAAATTTGTTAAACTTTATGGAGCCCACAACGTTTCGCACAATGTTCATTGTCTTATGCATTTTGTAGACGATGTTAAGAACTTTGGATCACTTGACAATTTCAGCGCATTTAAGTTCGAAAATTATATGCAACAATTAAAGAAATTACTTAGAAAACCCGAAAAGCCATTACAACAAGTAGTACGAAGATGTACTGAGAAAGACATGAACTTATATATATCACTATTACGAAATATTTCGTCAGATTCTATTTTAACACATCCAAATCTATCGTCATTACATTGTGATGGTCCACTTACATTTGATTGCAATAATCCGCAATACAAAGTTATTAAATATAGTGGAATCACATTCAAAGTTGGATCACTTGCAAATAATTGTTGTGGCTTAAGCGATGGTACTATTGTTTGTATCGAAAATGTGGCGCACTGTAAAGAACGAAACATTCCTATGATTATAGGATATGAATTTTTGGAAAAAAAGGATGTATTTGGCGTTTCTTGTCCATCTTCTTTGCTTGGAATATATTCTGTACATGTATTATCACGTTTGAAATCGTGGCCATTAGAAACTGTGACAAGGAAATATGTAAAATTACCTTGTGGAAGCAATAAATTTGCAGTTTTTCCACTATTACATATTGAAACGTAATATGCTCATTGGTATGGTACTAGGATGGCTGAAAAAAAGTATTCTATTATTGAATTTGAAAATGGGGTCCAAATTATTCCAAATAATTGGTTCACCGCAGATTTTAAAAAAGCTTTTTGGCCACATTATACAAATAATCGACGATATGATACAGCAGTTAAACTAATGGAATCGCCAGACTCTACATGGTTGGAACATCCAGTCAAAAAAATATTCGGGACATTTTGTAAGTGGTTTTCTTAATTATATAGTTTTCTTTTTATTCTGATCTTTTTATTAAAATTAAATTAATAGTTGTGTAATATATGTAAAATAACTATATAGATTTTAAATATTGCAACATTTTGTACGTTATTTCTTTAAAGATTATTTTGGACTATCTCTCAAAAAGAATAAAAATTTGTTTATTTGTTTATTGTACGATAATAAATTAAGTGATTCAGATTATGTATTAAAAAACGCTATATTTCTTTCTTTTTTATTTAAAAATGATAACATTAATAGCTATCAATTTTATTTATTTATCTTATTTTTCCCACATTTTATGAATAGAAATAATAATTTTAAGTGTATAAATGAATATTAATGCTACCATATTTATATTATTCGCGAATGTGAAAACATTGAAATTTTATATTCTCATAAACAGTTAATTTTCAATGATTGGAAGTAATAAAGGTCCAAGATATACACGAAGAAATATAGCGTTTTCGACTATACCTGGTTTACTAGCGGCTTACCAGGTCCAGTCAAAAACGTTAATAGATTGATTAAAATAATATAACATTTTTCAGCTTGCTATGAAAAAGCGAGGAAAAAATTAAAGGATGTCGAAGACTTATCAGATATAAATTCATCTTGTACTGAAACAGAAGAATATTTAAAAAAATCCCGAAAAATCAGAGCCGCTAAAGTAGTAAATGACTCATCATCAAATAGTAGTGATGAATTTTCTGAAGCAGACGAAATATTCAAAGATATTCCTAAAATTTCGGAGAAACAAATAACGACTACACGTACTAAAATAAAAAACTTGTCAAGCAAGAACAGAAACAAACAAACTGCCGATTTAAACATTGATTATGATTTAGGTATAATATTAGTAATTTATGTTTTATTACATTATACATTATATACACATTATATTATATATTATTTTAATGTTGCAAGCATTCACATTCACATTCACATTATACAAAATCTTTTTTGGCATTTCTGTTTTTTATCTAATGTTCAATATATATATTCATGATAATTAATATTATTACAATAAAATCTTTTATTTTTAGAATCAGAATCACAAAACTCAAGAAAGAACAGAAGCAAACAAACCGCCGATTTAAACGTTCATGATGATTTAGGTATAATATTAGTAATTTATGTTTTATTACACATTATATACACATTATATTATATATTATTTTAATGTTGCAAGCATTCACATTCACATTCACATTATACAAAATCTTTTTTGGCATTTCTGTTTTTTATCTAATGTTCAATATATATATTCATGATAATTAATATTATTACAATATCTTATACAAAATCTTTTGTTATTTTTAGAATCAGAATCAGAATCACAAAACTCAAGCAAGAACAGAAGCAAACAAACCACCGATTTAAGCGTTGATAATGATTTAGGTATAATATTATTAGTAATTTATGTTTTTTATTTCATTATACACATTATTATATATACACATTATTATATTATATATTATTTTAACGTTGCAAATTCACATTCATAATTATACAAAATCTTTTTTGACATTTCTGTTTTATCTAATGTATAATATATATATTCATGATAATTAATTAATATTATTACAATAAAATCTTTTGTTATTTTTAGAATCAGAATCAGAATTACAAAACTTGTCAACCAGAACCAATCAACAAACTACCGATCCAACCAATGATGATTTAGGTATTAGTAACTTATATTTTTAATTGTGTTTTTAATTTTTAATTGTGTAAAATTCACATTTTATTTATGTTTTTATAAGCATAAGTACAATATTTTCATTGATTTACAGAAACTAAAAATTTTCGCCAATTTGTTATTAAAAAACTAATAACTTTGGAGATGAAAATGAATATCATCCAAAGATATCAAAAGTTTGATCTACAAAGACAACTAGTTAATATATTGGATTCAGAAGAAAATCAAGTCTATATTTTCCAAAACCTACCATTCAAAAACGAAAATGAACTTGAAGCAATGGAAATAAAGTTAAACAACGACTCGACTTATAGAACATATATGGTAATCTCTGTTTTTTTATTGCCTTTGTATTCTCCTTTGTTTATGATTAATTCGAAAGAGCCTTTTTATGTTTTTTATTTTGTTTTTTATTTATATAAAATAATTTTAAATCTATTAACGTTTTTGACTGGAATAATTGTAGCTATATTTTTGATGTTCTACATAGAATTTTATAAAAAAATTGTAATTCAATAATATTATAAAACAACTGAAAAATATTCTGAATGTAAATGTTTGTACGTTAAAAAATATAATATAGATAGATGAATATTAACGGGCAACAGAATTTTTTACAAATATTTTAAAGTAGCATATTACTTTAAGACTAAGATAGTAACATTTTCATAAAAGTTTATTTGTATTTAGATTTCCACCATAATAATTTTCTATAGATTTCTCAAGATTTGAGTTTTCATTACAGTATATCTTCATTATAGCATCATTAATAGAAAGCTTTTTAAAGTAAAACTAAGTCAATCAATAACACTAAAATATTCAACTGATATTAACAGTAATAATATATTGATTATAGATTAAACAATTAGCCCGAATGATGTGTAAAGATACGAAAACTTCATGCATTCGGCTTATGAGGCAGATTTTTTCAAACGAGTTGGCAATGAAGTACAGTTGGTATGGAGCAAAGAAGAAAAGTATCTTCTCAAACCTACAATTGTGTAAAATAATTATGTGTAAGTAAAATAAATTCAGAATTACAATTTTGAATTTTGAATTATTTAACGGCATAATTTTTTATATAAATATAATATATATATACATTTATAAATATATCTAGTGCAATTTATTTATTGAAGAAACTTTTTTTACAAATATTAGTATTTTAAACAATTTTTTTATATTGACATTGAAACAAATTTGTTCTTATATTTTGTAATCGAATTAAACTAATTGTTTGGAAAGTAATTAATACTTACAAATTACTAATGTTTAAAAATTAATACCTTTCAGGTGTGATAAGAAACTCCCATGCAAATGCAACAGATGATCAAATTTCGAATCCGATAAAAATTTGGTTAGCTCATGCAAAGGAGCGTGCTACAAAAGAAGCTGCAAAAGAAGCTGTAACAAATGATATTTGAAGATATATTTTGATAGTTCCTAATCAGTGGCGTCACAGTTTTGGCTCCCCCGCAAAAAATTTTTTGGACCCCTCTTACACACGTATACATATAATCATCATTTTGTTTTTAGCTTGAATTTTTGTTTCGGCAAAGTTTTAATTTTCATTTATTAAAAATATGATACTTTAAAGTTTTCATTTGATACATACACAGAGACTATACAGTACCGGCCAAAATTATATCACCTTTTGACTTTTTCAGCATAACTTCTTTTAAAGTGCACGGATCTTTACACGAATCATAACATGTTTTGAAGGATGGTATAACATTGAATTATAATTCAATATGTTATACCGTCTTTCAAAACATGTTATGATTCGTGTAAAGATCCGTGCACTTTAAAAGAAGTTATGCTGAAAAAGTCAAAAGGTGATATAATTTTGGCCGGTACTGTATATACAGGGTGTCCGGTGACTCGCGAATCACCTCTCGTAGACAGGTAGAGTGGGTCAAACCGAGTAGAAAAGTCCTGTACCATTTTGCGAAATTCGCAATAGTTAATGATAAATTAATTGTTAAAGATCGGCCAACTAGTGTGCGCGGCGAGAAGAGACAGCCCATTGTTACGCCGTTGCTGGGGGAGGGAGGGGTGGAGGAGGGGCGAAGCGGTAGCAGGGATGTTCAACAAAAGACAACGGGTGTGTAAATGTACGTATGAGCTGGAGCTTTGCGTCGAATTACTTCTCTCATTCTCTTCCTCTCTCTTGTAAAGAAAAATTTTGACAAACTATTTTCTACGATTTTAAAATCATTGTAGTTGCGTCGACATCATATTTAGCAATGTGCATCATTAAAAAAATACGTAAATTTACTATAATAATAAGTGTAAAATTACACGAAAAATAATGAAAACGTATAACATTTCCATTATTTCTCGCGTAATTCGACATTTATTGTTAATCTTATTTTACATAATTATTTACAGTGCATCTCGTCGAAATTCAGCATGCATAGAAAGAAGAAATTGATGCAAATCACTCGATAGTACTCGGATATGTTCTGTTGAGATTTTACATTAATAATAATTAATAATAATTCAATGACATTCTTTCTCTCTCTCTTTCTCTCTCTCTCTCTCTCTCTCTCTCTCTCTCTCTCTCTCTCTCTCTCTCTCTCTCTCTCTCTCTCTTTGCGGCATAGAAAAAATTTGTTATCTTTTCCACACCACCTTGCGGTAGATAACATGGCGCATTTTTTTTAAAGTATCCCCCGTAGGTCTAATCCACTCTCAAATTTTAATTTAAAAGTTGTTCAAAATGACCTCCTGCTTCGTGCGAACACAATTCGGCTCTTTGAATGATATGTCGCGTAGTCCGATACGCCATTTCCGGTGTGATGGTATTAAAAGCAGCGAGAATTGCCTCTCGCATCTCTGCTTGTGTGCCATCACGCCTGTGCTCGACTAAATCTTTAATGTGACCCCACACGAAATAGTCGAGCACATTGAGGTCTGGCGATCGCGCTGGCCAAATAATTGGACCACCTCGACCGACTCATCTTTCGTGATAGTGCGCATTTAAAAAATCGCGCACTTGACGCGAAAAATGCGCAGGTGCCCCATCATGTTGGAAAATGAGACCTGCTCTTACGTCGAGAGGAATATCCTCGAGTAGAACAGGTAACTCATTTTCCAAGAAATGTTTATAAATTTCGCCATTTAGTCGCGGCGGAAAAAATAAGGGCCGATCTGAAAATCATGGAAAGAAAATTATCTATTAAAGCTGCGAAAGAAAATTCCTTAATTAATAAAAAAATTTATTACTTACAATTCGGTTCGCAATTATTCCTGCTCATACGTTTATTGTCCAGCGATTCTGGAACGTACATTGCCGAACAACATGCGGGTTTTCTTCAGCCCAGTATAAAAAATTTCGGCTATTAAATACCCTGTTTGGCGTAAACGTCGCCTCGTCGGTCCAGAGAATTCGGTCCGGAAAAGCATTGTCCCGCCGGTGTTGAGCGAGAAATCCTACGTGTGTTTCATCGATTGTTTATATTTATTTTTTTTTTAATAATGCGAAAACATGAAATTAAAATAATAAAAAAATACCTTCGCAAAAGTAGACGCGCTGTTCTCTATCCCTGGGTAGAAGGTGTTGTACTCGCTGAAAATGATACGGCTGCAATCCGTTTCGGCGTAAAGTTTGATGCACCACGTATCGCGAGAAACCGAGTCTCCGAGCTGCGCGTCGAACACTGTTCTGGGGATGCTCTTCAAATTCTTCCAGGATTCTCTCTTCATCGTCTACACCATAATGCAATAGTGCATTTACATTTCGACGATTTGGAATAACACTTCCTGTCTCCATCGTACGTTCAACACAATTTAAAATCGAATTGTAAGTAGGATGTCGCTCACGTCCGGGAAATCGCTCCGCGTAAAGGCGAGCCGCGAGACGAGCGTTTCCTTCGGCTAAACCGTACATCATAATCATTTCGGTATACTCCTGTGTAGTATACATTTCTTAATATTTTTTAAAAGATCTTTTAACGAGACGTATACGTTGTATGCTGGGCACCAACTAATGTGGAGAAACAATGAGATGAAAAAGAAAGTGATAACAAATAAATAACGAAAGAAATGCTTTTGGTTTACAAACATTTATTTGTTTCAAATGTTTGTAATTTGATGCCCTTGTATTATATTTTTTAATCGATGAAAAGGGCATCAAATTACAAACATTTGAAACAAATAAATGTTTGTAAACCAAAAGCATTTCTTTCGTTATTTATTTGTTATCACTTTCAGTACTCTGCGTTGATACCACTGC
>NW_028141159.1:25162581-25216688 GCF_030444845.1 Prenolepis imparis
AAGCAGTGGTATCAACGCAGAGTACTCACACTTAAAGCGTGTTGATATAATACAAAAAGTACTATGTTACACATATCGTACGGTACAACACACGTTGATAATAACGCACGAGCGAAACTAACACGGAAAAAAGAAACACATTTATAAGTTGTAAAAAACTTAATTCACAAAAAATGCACGGCTGCTGTGTGTCTACACTACAAAAAATGGCCGTGTTCGATGTGTGTTCAACGTGTGTAGAAATAACACATAACACACTTTTCTCACGTGTACTGAACGGCTGCTGTGTTGATACTACACACTTTGAATAGAATAATACGTGTACAATACACGTAAATGTGTAGTTTTAATATGGTTAGGTGTTATACACACTTCTCGATTACAACTCGTTAACAACACGTTAATTCAAACACACTTAAAGCGTGTTGATATAATACAGAAAGTACTATGTTACACATATCGTACGGTACAACACACGTTGATAATAACGCACGAGCGAAACTAACACGGAAAAAAGAAACACATTTATAAGTGTGTAAAAAAATTAATTGAAAAAAAATACAAAGAACTAAAGAAAATATATAATGACTAACTCTGTAATGGGTGACTAACCATGTAATAAAAATGTATAATATATAAGCTAACTAATATATAGACCTATCTATATAACATGCTACCTAACTAAAATATATATATGTAAACACAACTCTATACAAATATATGTATAACAAAATATTATAATTTATAAAATCATTAATAATTGATCAGATCAGTATTAAAAGTTTGTATTTTGTGTTTAAATTCGTATAAAAGAAATAAAAATTTAATATAAACATATAAATAAATTAATCCTACGGAAAATCCATACGAAAAATTAATCAAAAAAATTAGAAATCCCGCTGTAAAATAATTTTAGGGGTGTTCGACGGCCGTAGAAGTAACGTGCAAAATGTTGCATCATGTACATCGTATACACATAATGCAACGAATACGCGTAAAACGTGTAAAAACAACACGCATAGATGCATACATTCAACACACGTGTGTTCTTATTTTACACACGATGAAACGTGTAAAAAGTGTCTACAGAATAACACGCTTAAAATGTGTAAAAGTAACACACTTGTTTTTGCAGTGCAGTCTCTGCCACTTTATATACAGCCCTGCCACGGAACGCGCGTTATTGATAATCGAATGCGCGACTGATGTATGTTGCTTTGCACTAAATAACTTATTTATATTTATATTTATATTGAAATTTATATAGTATATTACAAGTAATAATTAATTATGTTAGCGTGATTTTTCTTTATACTATGCAATTCATCAAAATTGTGTAATATAAAATAATAGCTAATAAAATATAACATTTTTATTTATTTATATGCAATAAACTAGAAAGAATTACAATAATATAACATTAATACTCTTATAAAACTCTTACACACACACACACACACACACACACACACACACACACACACATTTATACACTACCGTCAGAAAGTTTAAGACCAAAAAAATTTGTTAATTTTATTTATTATTTCTTTCTAAAAAATAATGCAAGCTATTTTTACTTTTATGGTGTTGTAACATGATCTTCTAGCTATTAATAAAAAAAAGAAACAATCAGCGGAATATCATATTTTAACGTGTAAAAATAAATTATTCTTTCGAGGATCTTTATTTATTACTTTGGTCTTAAACTTTCTGACGGTAGTGTATATACAGGGTGTCCGGTAATAGTCGCATCAACCGTCGTGTGCAGGTAGAGCTAGTTAAACCGAGTAGAAAAGTCCTCTACCATTTTGCGATATTCTCAATAATAAGAGAGAAATAAATTAAAGAAAATCAGCCAATTCGCGCGATGATAAGCGTGCGGCGAGAAGAGACAGCCCAGTTTTATGTCGTTACTAAGCATGCGGCGAAAAGAAACAGTATAATGTTACACGGTTGCTAAGCGCGCGATGTACGTACACACACACTTATATACATTATATAAATAATGGATTAGAATTTATTAACTACTGAGATACAATATTTATTTTTTAAAAAGTAAAATGTGCAGATAAATAAATATAAATGCGTGTGTATTTTTTATTATATGAATTAAAATAAATAAAAAAGTTTACACAGTGGAATCCTCAAGTTTAATTGGTTTTAACATCTCATCTATCGCAAAAGTAATCATCTCTATTTCAATATTTTTATTTGAAATAATATCTTGTTTATTATTCAACGTTCTATAAATTAACATGCAAGATATAAATATCAAACATTAAAATATGTTGCATAAAATGATGTACAATATATAATTATAAAAATAAAATAAATAAAATATTATAAAAAAAATTAATATAAATAAATTGATAAATAATCAATAATATTAAATAAATATTAATATTAATATTAATATTAATAAATAATTAATATTAATAAATTATTTAATTTTTATTTTAAAAATTAATAAATAAACAATAAATATGGACAGATAAACAACAATTGCCAAAAGTATCTTCTTTTAATGATCATTATTTTTCCTAAACCTTTTAAATTAATTTTAAATTAATTTTTTTACAAAATTATGTGTCAAATATTTAATTATATGTTGATTTAAACATATATATACATATATATACCGGGTGTTAAATTTCAAACGTAACAGGTGGAATATCTCGTAAACAATGTATTTTAGAAAAAAATGTTTCCTACAAAAGTTGTAGGGTTTCGAGGGGGACATAACTTAGTAATATTCATATGACCTTGGGCGGCGTCTCCAAGATCAAGTGGAGGTAAGAATAAATATTTTAAATGGAAACCTATATTTTTTATTATAACATCTTTTTCTACTAATTAACTTGAACAACTTTTATCTGAAGCATTTTTTTATTTACCTTATATTTTTTAAGATATTCAAGAAAAACTTGGTAACTCTTCAGCTTACGATATTGAAGATCAAATAATGGAACAAAAGGACTCAAAAAAGAAAAAAGAAAATAATTAATGAAGCAAATAAGAAATAAACTTTATTCATAAATCTTCACATTTAAAAATAAAAGAATTTTTAGAAAGAGTATCGAAGTCAACCAAATTCTTTTTCTTAAAAAAAAAAAAATTCCATTAATCTAAGTGTTCAAAATGTTGTCCTCTTACATCTATGCAAGCTTGTAATTTTCGTTGGAAACCATTATGCACACTTTGTAATTCGTCTCTTGAAATTCTTCCGCACGCTTCGCGTATTCGTTCTATCATATTTTCTCTTGTAGTTGGAGGATTAACATAAACAATTTTCCGGATTCTACCCCACAAATAATAATCTAGGCAAGTCAGATTAGGTGATCTGGGAGGCCAAGACACTGGACCTCCCCGACCTATCCATCGGTCAGGAAAAATAACATTCATGTGTTGTCTGACGATTACACTAAAGTGGCAAGGTGCTCCGTCAAGTTGCATCCACATGTTCTGTCGAAGGTTTAGAGGTAAATCTTCCAGAAGAGGAGGTAGTTCCTCAACCAGAAAGTTCAAAAAAATTCGTCCGTTAACGATATTATCGAAGAAAAATGGGCCGATAATTGTGTCACCAATGGCACACCACACATTCAACGACCATACATGTTGATGATCAATTTGTCTTAACCATCTAGGATTTTGGTCGCTCCAATAATGAAGATTATGACGATTCACATGGCCACTGTTATGAAATGTAGCTTCATCGCTCCACAATATTTTAGAAAAGAACATTTCATCTTCTTCATAGCGCTGTAAGGCCCATCGGCAAAATTCTAATCTTCTATTATAATCTTCCTGCGTTAATGCTTGGTGTAAGTGGATATGATATGGATGTTGGTGTTGACGACACAAAATATTCCAAACATTTACGTTGGATGTTCCAAGTTCCCGTGACAATTGTCGTGTACTGTAATGAGGGTTCACAGTAATTGCTGCTAAAACGTTTATTGTCATTACAAACTGGACGAGGCCGATTTATATTGCGATGAGCGGCAAAAGTTCCGTGCTCTCCTGAACGATAAAATACACGAATGAAGACCATGGGAGATGGATAATGGAGCCTATTATAGTATCTTTGCCGGTAAACTCTAGCAGCTCCTCTAGCATTTCGTCTACATTCACCATAAATTAAAAGCATGTCACGATATTCCACATCAGTATAACGCACCATAACGGCAAGTGAAAAAAGAATAGAAAATGGAAACACAATTTACTCTAATGACCACATTAGTCGCACTACTGTAACTGATTTAAAAAGTTACACATTCCCACCTTCTTCCGTAAATATGAAAGTCCGTGGATTGGCGCTGACGATACAACAAAAAATGTAAACACACTGAGTGCTCAGTCTATCTGTTATGTGTTTTTTCTGATCGACTACAATACATCTGCTTGAAAGTCAAATGACAGAAGGAAAAGATTCAGAAAAGAAAAAATGCTTTATTAATAAATCTTTAAATAAAAAAGACAGAATTTTTACATAGAAAAACATGTTGAAAGAATTACCAAGTTTTTCTTGAATATCTTAAAAAATATTAGGTAAATAAAAAAATGCTTCAGATAAAAGTTGTTCAAGTTAATTAGTAGAAAAAGATGTTATAATAAAAAATATAGGTTTCCATTTAAAAAATTTATTCTTACCTCCACTTGATCTTGGAGACGCCGCCCAAGGTCATATGAATATTACTATGTTATGTCCCCCTCGAAACCCTACAACTTTTGTAGGTAACATTTTTTTCTAAAATGCATTGTTTACGAGATATTCCACCTGTTACGTTTGAAATTTAACACCCGGTATATATATATACATATGAATTGACAAAAAAAGAAAAGAAATATATCCTTTAGTATCAACTTTCCGTTCCTTTTAGTGTTTCGAACGATACCGAGACTGATCTCGGTCTCGGCATCGAGACCGAGACGAGACCGAGACGAGACCGAGACGAGACTTAAAACTTGAATTCGAGACTAAGACGAGACCTTTTTATGACGAGTCTCGGCGATATCGAGAGTCTCGTCGAGATTCTCGAATTTTGTGATATTTTTAATCTGAAATATTTTTAATTAAAAATTATTTTTAAATTAATTATTTATTTATTATTTTGGTGCAAAAAGAATTTACTTTAAAGTAAGTATTTTTAAATATAAATTCAATTTATACTAAAATGAAATGGAATTCTTTTCATAATTCTATTAGATATAAAATTGGTTCTTCCTATAAAGAAGTATGTGACATATAATATGTGCAAAATCTAAATCTCTATGTTAAATATGAAAATATATTATACTTAAATTAGGCGCCTTCGCCACAGAACAGTCTCCATAATTGAATATCGTTTTTGGAAATGAAGATTAAATATAAAAATATGTCCAGTTCGAAAACCGAGAGTACGGAATAATCGGTGCCTAATTCGTCGACGTTGAGTGTATTGAAAAAATATTTCTTTTATTTAATAGATAAAGACAAGGTAAAATTCGGAAAATATTTAATATACAAAAGTGAAAAGAAAGTAAAAAAATTTATAAAAATGAAAGACTCAAATACAAGTGACTTAAAAGAACATTTGTTATCTTGTCACCCAAAAATTTACAATAATGCTTATAAAAAGAAAATAATGCTACCGCAACTGGCACATGGATAACTGATGATTAATCAAGCATTTTAATAGGTAGCGTAAAAATGTAAAAATAATTTAAGTATAATATCTTTACGTTTAACATAGAGATTTAGATTTTGCACATATTATATATGTGTCACATGCATTTTTATAGAAAGAACAAATTTCATATCTAATAGAATTATGAAAAGAATTCCATTTCATTTTAGTATAAATACTATAAATTAAATTTATTTATATTTAAAAATATTTTCATTAAAGTAAGTTCTTTTTATAGACAAGAAATCTACAACCCTGTTATCTCAAAGCGAATTTTATGATTTGGTTGTCAACTGGCTATGCATCAAATATTTGCCTTTTAATTTTTTCGAAAATGACGCTACACTTATTATGATTATCGAGACCGAGAATCTCGACTCGAGACTGAGACCGAGACGAGATTGTCATATTCGAGACCAAGCCGATACCGAGACGAGATCGAAATTTTCGAGACCAAATCGAGATCGAAACGAGACTTGAGCTAATCTCATCTCGTCTTGGCGAGACCGAATCACTAGTCATCACTATATGCCAAAATTATATCGGTTGCTTTTTCAAATTTTGATGAATTAAAACATTCTATTTTATTTTTGCGGAGTGAAAATTTCATGAAACTTGCAAGTTTTGTTAAAATATATCAAAACGAATAATTTCTTATTGCTTTATATTTTCAATATTTAGTTTTAACAAATCTTTTTTCAAGATTGACTTAAAAAATAAAAATCTTTCCTACTTTATAGTATTTGCAGTGAATAGGATACTTCCGGTGACTCTCAGACGCTACGTGAGATAAAAATATAGGCTTAAATAGGTCTTAATTATGAACTGTGCTTATCTGATGAGAATAAAAAATTTCCCAGAACATGCATTTGCATCTGTACTATAAACATCGTCTTGAGCAGCGATTTTGTAAGTCGCACGCACGTAATAAGCAGAATATTATTCCAACTGTTATAGCCCGAACTATAACCAGTAGTTATTAGAAATTAGAATTTACTGAATATCTTTATAGAATACTGTAAAACATTTTTGCTTATAAAAGAGCGCTCTCGACAAACGCTCGTCGCGTGAAAACGCTAACGCAGCGAGACACGCGCGAAGCACCGGAAACCGCGAGATGCAAGCGAAGACCAGGGACTTCGACCTGCTTCGCTTGCAATTAGATCAAAAACGCGTGAGTATTGTTAACCAATCAGAGACCTGTTTCCAAGGGCCTCTCCCGAAAGAAATCCAAGAAACAAAGAGGATATAGGACGGAGAGCCCGCCCGCGAAGGCAGTCTCGAATACAATTCCTAAACATCAAGACGTGGTCGCTAATAAGAAACCAAAACATCAGAACGAGACTCACTAACAACGACCTGAATTATTGAGAGGAATACGAATATACGCTCATCGAATGTTACGCGAATATATATTTAAAGAAAGGACGAGAAATAAAGCGAAACCATATTCAATCCGAAATAAAAGTGTATTTGAAGAGAAAGAAAAGAGTACAACACTCCTAACTTCCTACGAAGTCCTGCACGACCCGAGGATCCTCATCCTTAATTCGGCGCAACCCCAGTGCCTTGTTCGAGGCACACAACAAAATTGGTGGCAGCGGTGGGATTGCGCCGACGGACCGCCAGGATCAGCAGGAACCTGAAGACCTGAAAACAATACAAAAGTATTAGAAAAATCAGGCACGTCGAAATAATCGACGGACAACACAGAAAGCAGCATACTAAAAAATAAGACCCGCAATACACACATACACAACGTGTGGAAGCAGGCACGTCAGTTAGAAAAACAGCTGACGGAAATAAGCAGAAGTCACAGTGCAGTGAAAGTGAAGGACGGACAACGCAAGCAGTACGAAGAGCGATAAGCAAGCAGCTGAGAATCGAGTAGGATCGCCAACGTCCCAAGGACAACGCCGACCTGCGACAATCTCACGGACAACGCATCATCACCGAGCGACGACCTGCCGTATCAATCACGAGCACCGAGCCGCCAGCCGTTATCAGCCCACGAGCGATCGAGTTGCAGCAGCAGCAGCCAAGCCGTACCGAGCGATAAAGAGCGTAACGATGCGAACCGTAATACTGTAAGTCCGATCCTTATAATATTTCTGCGTGAATGTCGGAAGGGAACAAGACATCCCCGAAACCGATAGCGAACAAATCTTGGCTACATAGCGACTCAGCCAAACGAGCGATTCAAGCGTTACCCTTAACTGTAGAAAGACTCGAGCGAGTTCGTAGAAAATTAGAAAACGAATATTCAAGCGAAAGCGAAAACGAATTACCCGCGAACGTCATTGTTAAGCGCGAGTTCCCCTTCGATAGCTTTGACGAAAGTATACTAAAGACGCGAACAGACGGTAATAACGAAAATATAAAAGAAATTAAAATACGCGCAAGCAAAACCCCTAGCAACGCGTCACAGAAAAGCGGATGGTCAACTACGTACGATAGTAGCGATTTTGACTCTAACGAAGATAACATGTCGGTAATGCACACCCCACCAAATGGTGCAGCGGACGTATCCGTGGGTGCTGTGGACCGCGAAATTGGTCGCCTACGCGAAACTATAGAGCGCGGAAACGTACATCGCGTAGAAGTCGACGTACACAGGACACCCGCCGAACATAGGACACCCGTCGAAAACAACGCGAACGAGGAAAATCCTATGATGCGCGACGTATTGCAAGGCCTACGAGATTTACAAATCGAAATGCGGACAGAAATAAATAAAATGTACGATTGGAGGTCACGCGGAGAGAGATCAGACGAGAGTCGTCAAAGCTCCCGCGAACGCGCACGCAAACGGGATGCAAATAGGCACCGCGATAATCGACATCTCCGTGAACACACCCGTAATCAAAATGCGGAAGAGAGATGCGACAGTCGGCAAGATCTACGCGAACTCACTCCCGAGCGAGACAGAAATAATCAACGTGATCACCGCGACTACTCTCGAAATCGAGACGCAGGAGATCGACGGAATCTACGCGAACACACACGCGAACAGGGAGCGGATAGGCGCTTAGACAATAGGCAGATTAGATCCCGCGAACGCGCTTATGATCAAGATTCGGACGAAGAGCACGAGCCTCGTATGGCTTACGGACGAACCGAGCGTGACATCCGAAATCGGCGGAATGCCTCACAACGGTACATGTCACTAAAGGAGGCGCGAATAATGATACCGGAGTTCGACGGCACAACGCGAACCCGATTACAAGAATTTCTAAACTCCTGTACGTACGCAATTAAAAATATTCACCCTGATGACGAGGAAGCGTTAATTCAAGGAATATTATTTACTAAATTACGGGGAAAAGCCATGCAAGATTTCGAGACACGAGACATTCAAACGTTCGAAGAATTGAAAGACCAACTAGAAAATTCTTATCAAAGTAAGCGGAGTACAGCGCATTTACAAATCGAGTTCAATTCGCTCAAGCAAAACTTTAACGAACCGGCACAGAGTTTCGGACAACGCGTCGACAAACTTGCCAGGAAATTATATGGCTCAATGATTGAGGGAGAAAAGCGTTCGAGCACATATAAGCGTGCTATTTTAGAAACCATACAAAGCCAAGCATTACTCAATTTCCAATTCGGGTTACGTAACGAATTGAAAATACTCGTGCGATCACAACGATACACAACACTCCAAGAAGCGATAACGGGCGCAACCGCAGAAGAAAAGTTAATAGGATCTAACGCATCGCGAATGACAAATGCATCACAAAGCAAAACTGGGCAACAACCGCGACAAGGTCAACATAAAACCACGCAATGTTATAAATGCGGAAAATCGGGACATTACGGACGCGATTGCCGCAGCAGTAAATACGCGCTCCCAAAACCGGACAAGCCCCCTCGCGCAAATACCGTAGAGAAATTCTGCAATTATTGCAAAAAACGCGGACATAATCGCGACGAGTGTTGGACTTTAAATGGAAGGCCGAAAACAAATACACCGGACCGCGATAAGGGAACCGATAATAAAAAATCGCGAAGCATAAATAAAATTGAAAACCGTAAGAAACCACAATCGCGAAAAAGAGATACCGAATCCGAGTATAGCAGTGACGAAGAAGAACGGCAAGAAGAAAAGAATAAAAAGACACGCGCGATAGAATATCAGGTGACTCACGTGCGACAGACGCCTCGTGGAGCAGCGAGCCTGAATTTAATAACTCTACCTATACGCGAAGTAAAGAACGGCAAGATTAACATGCTCTACGATTCTGGAGCTACTGTCTCTTTAATAAAAGTTAAACACCTGAAAGGTGAAACCGAGATATACAACGACAAAATTACTTTGATCGGCATAACCGGGCATAAAGCGCGAACAATAGGAAAATTCTACGCGACTATCGATCTAGGCAGCCGAAAAATCAAACACGCGATTTATGTCGTAAAGGACGACTTCCCAATGGAATACGAAGGGATCATAGGAATCGATTTTCTACAAAAGCAACAAGTCACGTGCGATTACAAAAAACAGGAGATTCAAATAGGAAACGCCGTATTAAAATTACGATCGTACAATAAAATTCAATTAAAACCGCGTAGCGAAACGATAATACAAGCGGCAACGAATCGTAATAAGATAGGCGTGATAAAGGCCGAAGAAACAGCACCGGGAATATATATCGGACGATGCCTGGTAGAACCAAAAAATTTTGTGTGCCCCGTCAGTATAATTAATACGACCGACGAGACCGTAGAGATTAGTACGCCGCTCGTAACCGTAGAAGACATATGTGAAGATAACGCACACAAAGTATACACGATACACACGGGCGACACTCATAACTCGTCAACGCGCGACGAACGAATCTGACAATTATTACGCACGGATCATCTAAACGTCGAAGAAAAACGCTCAGTACAACGGATATGCGAAGAATATAGCGATATATTTCATTTAAATGAAGAACCACTGACATGCACCGCGACGATAAAGCACGAGATAAACACGCGCGCCGACACCTCGCCCGTCAACGTAAGACCATACCGCCTTCCCGAGAAGCATAAAGCAGAAGTAAATAAGCAAGTGCAAGGAATGCTAAAAGACCAAATTATTAGAACAAGCATGAGTCAATGGAATGCTCCATTATTAGTAGTGCCGAAAAAAGCCGATGCGTCAGGAAAACAAAGACTCAGGGTAGTAGTAGACTTCCGGAAAGTTAACGATTTAACTATAGGCGACTCATTTCCTCTGCCTAATATTACCGATATATTGGACCAGTTAGGGAACGCCAAATATTTTACGACGCTTGATCTAGCATCAGGATATCACCAGATACCGATGGCTGAGCGCGATAAAAACAAAACCGCCTTTTCAACCCCCTATGGACACTACGAGTTCAACCGAATGCCGTTTGGATTAAAAAACGCGCCTGCGACCTTCCAACGATTAATGAATTCGGTACTAACAGGGATACAAGGGCTCAGATGTCTCGTTTATCTCGACGACATCGTAATATACGGATCCAGTTTAGAGGATCATAACAAAAGACTCGTGGAAGTACTACAGAGATTACGAAAACATAATTTAAAATTGCAACCGGAAAAGTGCGAATTTTTACGTAAAGAAGTAATATACTTAGGGCATATTATTTCCGAGAACGGCATATTACCCGATCCGTCGAAACTAGACGCGGTAAAAAATTTTCCGACGCCACAAAAAATAAAAGACATACAATCGTTTATCGGACTAGCGGGCTACTATCGCAAATTCATTGAAGATTTCTCGCGAATCGCGAAACCGTTAACAAAACTAACAAAAAAGACGGAAGTTTTTGTATGGGGAAACGAACAACAAATCGCGTTCGACACCTTAAAAGAAAAATTAATGACCGCGCCAGTGTTAAAATATCCGGACTTCATCGAAGAATTCAACGTGACCACCGATGCCTCCGACTACGCAATCGGAGCCGTGCTGTCACAGGGACCGGTAGGAAATGACCGACCTATCGCTTACGCCAGCCGAGTGTTATCTCGGGCAGAGCAAAATTATAATACGACCGAAAAAGAATTGTTAGCAATCGTATGGGCAGTTAAACATTTTCGACCATATGTCTATGGAACAAAATTTAAAATAATAACCGACCATAAACCTCTAATTTGGCTATTTAACGTCACGGACCCCGGATCAAGACTCATCCGCTGGAGATTAAAATTAGAAGAATACGATTACGAGATAATTCACAAGGCCGGACGAGCAAACGCGAACGCCGACGCGCTAAGTCGACACGTAACTCGAGATACAAGCGAGAGAAGAAAGAGAGAAATCTTCAAAGTAGAAGAAGAGGAAGAAGAGAGAGAAGAAAAACTCGCCGATAACGCAAGAGTATATACCGAAGAGGAGAAACAACAAATACTCTACGAATATCATGATGCACCCACAGGAGGACATCAGGGAATCGAACGCACAATAAAAAGAATTCGATTAAAACATAACTGGCCAGGATTAACAAGAGACGTCGAAAAATATATCTCGAAATGCGAATCCTGCCAGAAAAATAAATTATCGCGACGAGTAAAAGCACCCCTCATTATTACGGACACGCCGAGTAAACCATTCGAAAAATGCGCGTTAGATATAGTCGGACCGTTAACAATTACTAATAACGGAAATAAATATTTACTAACTTTCCAAGATAATTTAACAAAATTTAGCAAAGCGATACCAATCGCAAACCAAGAAGCTAACACGGTCGAGAAAGAATTCGCCACGAAAATAATTTTCGAATACGGAATTCCCGAAAAAATTCTAACCGACCAAGGAACAAATTTTGTAAGTGAAATATTTAAGAATACGTGCAAATTACTTAAAATCGATAAAATTCAGACAACAGCTTATCACCCCGAAAGCAACGGAGCATTAGAGCGTTCACACCGTACGTTAGCCGAATATTTAAGACACTATATAAATGCCGACCAAACAGACTGGGACGAGTGGATTCCCTACGCAATGTTTACGTATAACACGACCCCACACACGGCTACGGGGCATACACCTTTCGAATTAGTATACGGGCATCAAGCGGACCTACCGACAGCTCTAGCGAGACCGCCCAAACTAACGTATAGTTACGACGACTACTCGCAAGAATTAAAAGAAAGAATACGGGCGTCAAATCAACTCGCGAAAGAGAATATTAAAGAAGACAAAATAAAAGCCAAAGGGTACTACGATAAATCCGCGAAAGAAACAAAATTTAAGATAGGCGACAAAGTACTAGTATACGACGAGACGCTCCGACGGGGACGATCGAAAAAATTAGATGCACTATGGGCAGGACCTTACGTAATAACCGAAAAGAATTCCGACGTAAACTACACAATTAAAAAAGGAAGAAAAGCAGTGCGCATGCATACGAATAGATTAAAGCTATTTATAGAAAATTAATACTTACTTAATCATCTTCCTCGTCGGTGTCACGGCCAGCGAAACCGTAAGGTAGAGGCCGCCCCTGCTGAAGGGCCTCAAGGGTCCGCATGGCCGGGATCATAAAGGCCTCCTCCGGAGGCACAGGCACCACCTCCTGCACCGTACGCACTCCCGTCGCGACGTCCACGGACACCCGAAGGGAAAACGGGGTGCCCGCGGTCCGGCGGATAGCCGCACGGGCCCGTCCTATGCGGGTGGCGGGTAGCTCCGGTCCCACCACCGGTGCACGACGCACCGCACGCCGACACCCGGAGCATAGAGGCTCCCACCACGGGGTGAAATCGGCACAAACCACGCAATTAAAATAAAGATCGGAGGATCTCATTATAATTTTTTTTTCTTTCTCTTTAAACCTTGCGGCACAAAAGTTGTCATAAGACTAAGCGATGAGATGCAGAAGCATCTCAGGACTCAAGAGTCACATAAGAAACTAACACCTTTCTCACCTGATAAAAGTTGCGAACCAAAGCAATACCATTAAAGATAAAATAAAAACTCAATATATTATTACAGGACACTCACACTCTTAATCTGCAACGCTGCAGCATCCGCGAATCAACGCGAGAAGAATCGACCGTATAAAATAACGGAATTCAAGCATAGCCCAGGGATATACTTTGAGCAAATTGGTCAACTACACTATTCCAAGAAAACATGGAAATTAGTAGTAAAATTAGACTTAGCACCCCTAAACTACAGACAAGAACAAATAAAAAGTTATCTAAAATAAACAGAAATAATGTGCGATTCAACGATTTTGCGACTTCCTTATTATAAGAACATATGTATCAATTCAAATAATATCGCGAAACGAAAATTAAAATATTTAAATAACATAATGAATCAAATCAACACAATATACAAAAGACCTATAACCAAACGTCGAGGACTAATAGACGGAATAGGCTCAATAGCGAAAACATTATTCGGGACCATGGACGCAAATGACGAAAAACGCATAAACGAACAGCTAGAATTATTAGAAAATAATCGACAAGTAACAGAACACGCGATTAGAAACCAATTAAAATTAGTAAATGCTACTGTAGCGCATTTAGATAAATTAGAAAATATAATTGAACATAACGAGAAAATATTGCGAAAAACAATAACCGAATCTATTTCTTTAGAGGAAATACGTGACCATTTCAGGGCCATAGATACAATTCTAAGCGAATTAGTAAAGGACGCAGAAAATATAATGGAATATTTAACATATATACGAAAAGGCGAAATGCACCCTAAATTAATGCCAATTAATGACATTGTAATCCATTTAAAAGAAGCGGCAGCGCAACTGCCTGAAGGATTATATTTTCCTTTTAAAGTCCACACAGACGACTGGTCAGCGATAGAAAAAAACACCGCGATAACAGCGTACTGTGATCCGACAACAATATATACTATTTTGCGTTTCCCTTTAATTGCGCAACCGACCTATGATATTGTAAAAGTAATAAAATTCCCCACACCATCCTATAATAATGTATACAATTATATCAAAATAGATAATCAAATAATTGTTATAGATAAAGAAAAATTAACATATGCGACAATGACGGAAAGCGAATTGCGAAATTGTAATAAAATTAATACACAATATGTATGTAAACGCAATTCACCTATACACCGCGTAGATTTAGACGCACCATGCGAAATTCAAATGTATACGCAACGACAACATTATCAGAACAAATGTAATGTAAGACACTATGTCTCGACCCACATGTTATGGATAGCATTACACCAAGAGCACACTTGGTTATACTCGACGGACGCCGAACAAACGATAACCATACAATGTGACGGTCAGCTCGAAAATAAAATAATAAGAAATACCGGCGAAATTACGCTAAACGGAAATTGTAAACTGACAACACCAGACACAATAATAGAAACAGAAGAAAAAACATACGAAACCGTTCTAGAAACCTTTCTACCTAGTATCAATATAACAATTCCAGGAGACGGAAATATAACAAGACATACGAAGACACGCTAGAAAATATCTCACAACATCGTTTAGAATTAACAAACCTCAAAGCCAAATTAACAGATATAGATAACGACTTACAAAACAACGAACAAAACTTCTACGCAACGAAACAATTTATCTATCCGATGACATCTAGCGGAATAATAATAATATTAATTATAATAACCATTATAGTATTTTGGATAATAATACGACAAAGAAATAAAAACAAAAGACGACCATCAGTTAGGATAGTCGATGACTCTGGCATACCAAGGTCAATATTAAGAAGAAGCCAAAGTACTAGATTTTAGAAATAAGAAACGATTATAAAACAACAATGTAAACGGGAATTATAACTGTACGTAGCATTAGAAATAATCTTAACAAAAATAAGATAAGAAAGCGAAAAACTTCGTACCTCCGTTTTTCTTTTTTTTACGGGGGAGGAATGTTATAGCCCGAACTATAACCAGTAGTTATTAGAAATTAGAATTTACTGAATATCTTTATAGAATACTGTAAAACATTTTTGCTTATAAAAGAGCGCTCTCGACAAACGCTCGTCGCGTGAAAACGCTAACGCAGCGAGACACGCGAAGCACCGGAAACCGCGAGATGCAAGCGAAGACCAGGGACTTCGACCTGCTTCGCTTGCAATTAGATCAAAAACGCGTGAGTATTGTTAACCAATCAGAGACCTGTTTCCAAGGGCCTCTCCCGAAAGAAATCCAAGAAACAAAGAGGATATAGGACGGAGAGCCCGCCCGCGAAGGCAGTCTCGAATACAATTCCTAAACATCAAGACGTGGTCGCTAATAAGAAACCAAAACATCAGAACGAGACTCACTAACAACGACCTGAATTATTGAGAGGAATACGAATATACGCTCATCGAATGTTACGCGAATATATATTTAAAGAAAGGACGAGAAATAAAGCGAAACCATATTCAATCCGAAATAAAAGTGTATTTGAAGAGAAAGAAAAGAGTACAACACTCCTAACTTCCTACGAAGTCCTGCACGACCCGAGGATCCTCATCCTTAATTCGGCGCAACCCCAGTGCCTTGTTCGAGGCACACAACACAACGATAGAATATTACTTTGCTACGAAACGATGTACGTTTTTCATTTCAAGCACAGGCCTTTTAACCCCTTCGTTCATGCAGTCGCGCTATTTAAGGTTCCAATTTTATTTGCGTGAACGTGCCTGACGAGAGAGAGAGAGAAAGAACGTAGGTCGCATGCACTTCGTACTCTGGAGATGTATTATCCAGCCGCGATCTCATTACCATTATGATTTCCTAGTACACGTTATCGTCGTTGTTGATAATACGATGCAAAAGTACAAGGGGATACTATGCGACAAAGAAAATTGCGAAAGTGCAGTTTGCAAGAATGGTCTAGCGCGTGAATGATTACACGAAGGAGTATTTTAAGTATATTAAAGTTTCTTATTATTTGATCATTTGATTTGTGTTATACGCTAATGTATCTTGAACTTTCTTTAGCCTGAGAGATACTCGTAAAATTAGAACATATTGAAGGATTAGTGTGTAATGAGACATGAGACATACAGTATTATACATATATGAGAAATGCATATAAAAAAATTATGATGAATAATATTTTATGGAATTTGATAAAATATATACATGTTTTTTTTTTCTCAGTAGGAATAGCAAAGTGATCGAAACGTACGTACTTAATAGAAATTTTCCGAATTAAATATTCTTCAAGATAAAATTATAGATTTATTTCACATATTTAGCTTTTATATAAATATTATTTTTCGTTTTATATTTATTTGCAGTACACATATATGTATATGAATAATATGTAAAGGATACTTGAAATGTTTCAAATGTTATTTGTGAAACGCTGGACCACTTTATATTTTATTCAGCTAGGTACTTTAGATTCATTAATGTTTATAATAGGGATGTACACAGGGTACAGTATATACATTTAATTAGTCTCAATTGCGGAGAGACCGTAATGATAAGCATTTTAATTGTAATCAACATCAAGTAGTATTGCGATTGGTTCTCGCTCATTAATTCCATGTTTAAATCGCTTTTGAGGACGTCTCATTGCAATCACGAATGCTTTGTGATTTATTAACAATAAGAGAAACAGAGGTAATTACAATGACTTAAGAAAAGAAGCCTTAAATATCAGACTTAAGAAAAATTAAAGATCAATTTCATTGAAAAGACCGTATAGATTCGTTTTATTGAAGAGAAAGATCCGCACATAAAATTATATATAATCAAAATTATATTATATAAATATACGAATATTAAAATATGATAATGCTATTGAAATCTATGGTATTTTTTAAAATATAAAATTATCAGTAATATATATATAGAACAAATCAATATCTATTCATATTTTACAGGAAAATGTTGCTCGTGTTTTAATAATAATACTTTTATTGCAAATAAAGAAAATTTAATTAATTTTATATTAATTTTATATTAAATTAAATTTATTATTTTATATTAAATTTAATTAATTTTATATATTAATACTCGATTAAATTTTGACACAATGGAATTAATAATTCAAAATTGCTTTTGTTTGCTGAATCAACTTTGATATATTAATTGTATACTCTACTCTGCAGAATTATACGTTTGTTGGATAAAAAAATATTTCGATCGATGAAATAATAAAAAGGCGCGTATGCTTGTCGACCCGACTTTTTCGTGCCCGTGCATTTTTGATGGCCCTCCATCCCCTTTATCTCGCGCGCGGCTGGCACATTCTTGTCTTGGATAAGACATCTTTCTAGGAGGCCCGCCGCTTCAACACTTTAATCAGCGAGGTTGCTCATAGCTTGGACGTTTTAAATCGCTTCGTAAAAAAAAAAATCGCGTTTTTTTTTTCTTTTGCCAGCAACGCTAACGAGAAAGCCGCGCCGTGAAAAGAGAAAAAGAATCGAGCCGACTGGAAGCCTCTTTATTCTAAACATACAGACGACCCATATCTTCCTCAAATAGTGTCCATGTGATAGTGAAAGGAATCAGAAGAGGAAGAAACGGAGATATGAAAGAATGAAAGAACTTGTGCCAATGTATGTTTCTTTTCCTTCGCTTAAGTTTGTACACATACGTTTGTTCATGAAAAATGAAGCGTGAATCACAGCTGTATCTTTGGATTGTCTGAAAGTCGAAACGAAAGTCGCGAACTTTTAAATTCTTCTCTTTCTATTTTTTTCTCTTGTTCGCTTTCTTCTCTTTGCATGAGTAATTGTGACTGTTTTAAATATTGATTAGAGAAACTTTTTGCTTTAAATAATACGTCGTCAAAACCAATTATTTAAATCTGCATTTACTCGGTTATACCATATTAATAAAAAATATACGATACGGAATCGAGAATCGTATAATAAATTAATAATTGTAAATAAATCGCGAACTCAATATTTAATTTGTTATAATTATAAAACACTGCTTTCATTTGTTATATAAACATCATTCTGCGAATCAGAATATATGGACTCGTATTCATAGAAATCCAAAAGAAGAAATCTTATCGCTTATGTTTCATGTCGCAATGGTCGCGGTTTTGTTTTATACGTTTCTTTTCATTTTTTTTTATCTCGTTGCATGCTATAAATTAGTGTTTCGAACGATACCGAGACTGATCTCGGTCTCGGTATCGAGACCGAGACGAGACCGAGACGAGACCGAGACGAGACTTAAAACTTGAATTCGAGACTAAGACGAGACCTTTTTATGACGAGTCTCGGCGATATCGAGAGTCTCGTCGAGATTCTCGAATTTTGTGATATTTTTAATCTGAAATATTTTTAATTAAAAATTATTTTTAAATTAATTATTTATTTATTATTTTGGTGCAAAAAGAATTTACTTTAAAGTAAGTATTTTTAAATATAAATTCAATTTATACTAAAATGAAATGGAATTCTTTTCATAATTCTATTAGATATAAAATTGGTTCTTCCTATAAAGAAGTATGTGACATATAATATGTGCAAAATCTAAATCTCTATGTTAAATATGAAAATATATTATACTTAAATTAGGCGCCTTCGCCACAGAACAGTCTCCATAATTGAATATCGTTTTTGGAAATGAAGATTAAATATAAAAATATGTCCAGTTCGAAAACCGAGAGTACGGAATAATCGGTGCCTAATTCGTCGACGTTGAGTGTATTGAAAAAATATTTCTTTTATTTAATAGATAAAGACAAGGTAAAATTCGGAAAATATTTAATATACAAAAGTGAAAAGAAAGTAAAAAAATTTATAAAAATGAAAGACTCAAATACAAGTGACTTAAAAGAACATTTGTTATCTTGTCACCCAAAAATTTACAATAATGCTTATAAAAAGAAAATAATGCTACCGCAACTGGCACATGGATAACTGATGATTAATCAAGCATTTTAATAGGTAGCGTAAAAATGTAAAAATAATTTAAGTATAATATCTTTACGTTTAACATAGAGATTTAGATTTTGCACATATTATATATGTGTCACATGCATTTTTATAGAAAGAACAAATTTCATATCTAATAGAATTATGAAAAGAATTCCATTTCATTTTAGTATAAATACTATAAATTAAATTTATATTTAAAAATATTTTCATTAAAGTAAGTTCTTTTTATAGACAAGAAATCTACAATCCTGTTATCTCAAAGCGAATTTTATGATTTGGTTGTCAACTGGCTATGCATCAAATATTTGCCTTTTAATTTTTTCGAAAATGACGCTACACTTATTATGATTATCGAGACCGAGAATCTCGACTCGAGACTGAGACCGAGACGAGATTGTCATATTCGAGACCAAGCCGATACCGAGACGAGATCGAAATTTTCGAGACCAAATCGAGATCGAAACGAGACTTGAGCTAATCTCGTCTCGTCTTGGCGAGACCGAATCACTAGTTCCTTTGATTTATTTAAAATAATTATATACATAGTATGTATTAATTAGCACTCATCACTTGAAAAATAAGTAACCGCTCATAAAAACATACAAACAGATAAATGTACAATATTATAAATCAAGAGACACAGTAGTGTTTCGCGCCAAGTCAGGCGTAGCGACGAGACGGACCATGTATCTTTACGCAAGTCATTTATTTGAGAGTACCTCAGATTATTGGTCCTCGGTAACGGCTGAACCGATTGAGTTCTTGTTAAGTTTAATCAAAAATTTGGGATTAAATTATATAATAAAATGATCTTTATTATTACTCTATAAATATCATGAACGGAGATATCATCATGTAAAATATTGATGTTAGAATTTTTCATTAAAAAACGTCGGAAAAATTTACGACTAAACCGTTTGACAAGAGATGACATCAGTGACACTCGCGTATCGATTTTATGAATCGCGACCGTAATTCAATAACCTTTTTATTGTGTGAAAATGATGACAGATGCTTGATAGATGACAATGTGCTGTAGATTTTAAAATTACGTCTACATGAGTTGTTTATGTATTGTAAATAATTATTAATAATAAATATAAATACTGCACTTGGCGCCCTTTTTTACATTTTTTTTAAAAAAAGGTAAATTTTTAAGGATTATATTTCTTCACACATGTATAATAATATTCATATAATTGTATATATACAGGATGTCCCATTTTTTAATTAGAACAGGCTAATATCTCGAAATGATAAGGTTTTTAAAAAAATGTTTTAGACAAAAGTTATAGGGTTTCAAGGGGTATAGATAAGATGGTGTTATTAGTTTGACTTTGCATAGTCGTTTGAAGGTCATATAAAGATCACCTTCAATTTTTTTAAATGAAACTTCCTATTTTTTATTACATATACTTGTAGCTTATCTCGTGAGCTTTCCAAAACATTATAATAAAACAATTTTTTTTTACTATTTTTCGAGTTATAGGAGCTTCAAAGTTACAGTATTTTGACAAAGAATACAACATATCTTATGAAACATTCAGTTTTCAGTAATCTTATCTTAATACTTTTATATAGAATAATTAGATAAATCCATTGGTGTACAGAAAACACATTACTTTTAAGAAAAAATATAAGACTGCATATTGCGAGTTTTATACTTTTTCTTAAAAGCAACTATGTTTTCTTTACACCAATGAATTCGTCTTATTATTCTATGCATAAAAATATTAAGATAAGATTACCTAAAACTAAATAATTTATAAGATATTTTGTATTCTTCGTCAAAATATTATAACTTTCAAGCTCCTGTGTAATTTGAAAAATAGTCAATAAAAAATACTTTATTATAGTGTTTTGGAATGCTCTCAAGATAAGCTATACAATGAAAAGTAGGTTGTATGTTTTATTTAAAAAATTGAAGATGATTTTTACGTAATCTTCAAACGATTATGCAAGGTCACACCAATAACACCATCTTATATCGTTCTCAAAACCCTACAATTTTTATCTAAAACATTTTTTTTCTAAAACTCTGTTATTTCGAGATATTAGCTTGTTAAAATGAAACATCCTGTATATTGTACATTTATATTATAATATTATCTTTGGGTGTAGTTCTGAAAACTGACTACCTCCGATTTAGATAAAATTTTGTGAAAAGCTTCCTTTTAGCTTAAAATGGATGCCTGTAAAGGGAATTTTGGCGACTCCTACAAAAAAGTCATTTTTTAACAAAAAATAGTAAAAAATATGGATAAACTTCCGAATACGACCCACGCCCGATTGCCATAAATTTTTGTAGAAACACTGTAAATGATGTCAAATGATTGTCCTTAAGCGGATTTTCACCGATACAAACATTTAATGCTAAAAATATTAAAATAACTTTCTATATAAATTATTGTCGGTAATTATATAGAATAGAGCCTTTTCACATGGGTACACACACACACACGGTGGGGGGAAGGGGTGCAAGGGGGCCTTCGGCCTCCCTTCCGCACCCTCTCCGCCGGTAGCCTGGGTGGACCTTGCTTCACGTTGTAAAGTACACCGGGTGTCCCATTTTAAAGGACCCACTCAAATATCTCAGAAACACTGCGTTAAATCAAAAAATGTTTCCTACAAAAGTTGTAGGGTTTCGAGGGGGACATAACATAGTAATATTCATATGATTTGGGCGGCATCTCCAAGGTCAAGTAAAGGTAAGAATAAATTTTTTAAATGGAAACCCATATTTTTTATTATAACATCTTTTTCTACTAATTAATTTGAACAACTTTTATCTGAAGCATTTTTTTATTTTCTTCAAAATTCACCTTCTCACCTTCAAATTCTCACCTTCACTTGACCTTGGAGATGCCGCCCAAGTTCAAATGAATATTACTATGTTATGTCCCCCTCGAAACCCCACAACTTTTGTAGGAAACATTTTTCGATTTAACGCAGTGTTTCTGACAATGAGATATTTGAGTGGGTCCTTTAAAATGGGACACCTGGGATGCCTAAACACAGTGAATTCCAATAGACAATCAAGAAAGATATATTCAAATAACATAACACATTTAATACCAAATATATATAAAGCGTCCTAAGATATACAATATACATATATAAAGAATCCTAAGAAATACAAAAATAGAATAACAGAACGAAAACATCAACAAGAAACAATTTATATTATTCTTTTTTTAGCCAGAATATACATCTTTAATGTCTTCAATTAATTTTTTTAATGGATCTAATTTATGTTTTTTCACATCTCGCCTCCACAGAAACTCACACAAATGATCAGCCATATTGTCTTTCGTAATTTGTAAATCGTAAATAGACAATAATTTATACAGAACATTATTTTAATATTTTTAGCATTAAATGTTTGTATCGGTGAAAATCCACTTAAGGACATTCATTTGACATCATTTACAATGTTTCTACAAAAATTCATAGCAATCGGGTGTGGGTCGTATTCGGAAGTCCACCCAAAAATATAATAAGGTAAATAGGAGAGAGAGATTGTCTTGACCTTGACAAAATATGTTAAGGTTAGGTTACTGTTCTGAATATACTCCGAAAAGTTTTAAGTTTTGTTTATGGTTTATTAAATTGTTATTAACAATTAAATCATCTTTCCACGCGAAGCGAGGTTCCACCCAGACCTATATGTCTAGTTTTTTGGTAGTGGGGCCCCCCGCAGGGGGGCGGAACCCACTGTGTCCACGCATACACTTTTGCACGTGAAGCGAGGTTCCACATGGGTTTGCAACTTTCGAAGCAAAACAAGGTCCACCCTCATCACTCTCTGCTTTCAGCGCGAAATGAGGTCTATATTTGCGAAATTCGACATGGGTTTGCAACTTTTCACGCAAAGCGAGGTTCATCCCCATCGCCCCCTGCTTTCAGCGCGAAACGTGGTCTATATTTGTTCACACGTGTACTTTACAAGATAAAGCAAAGTTCTGATTCATCCCTGGGACATAGGTTTGAGTTAGATTATATTTTTTGTTAAAAAATGACTTTTTTTATAGGAGTCGCCAAAATTCCCTTTACAGGCATCCATTTTAAGCTAACAGGAAACTTTTCACAAAATTTTATCGAAATCGGAGGCAGTCGGTTTTCGGAACTTTATTCTTATCTTTAGTATTATTAAATTTAAGAATTAGTATATTTTATATTAATATATTAATAATATATTAATTATTTTATATAAATATAATATATTAATATATTTATTCAACATATTTACCTTGAATTTGCTTTGAATTATTTTTTGACAATATTATACGACTTATAAGTAATACCAGATGTTTGTCCAATAAGAATACTTATGTAGTCCAACTTGTGCACAAGATGTGATCAATTACTGCAAATATTAAAATCAATTTTTTAAATACACGTTTAATATATTTATTACTTAATTTTATAAATTTAATTATATATATTTAATTATATATATATATATATATGTATCGTCACGTCAGCTGACCAATAAAACTCGTCGTAGATTCAAGACAGTCAATCAAAAACATCAAAAATTAATTGTGATAAGGACGTATTCTTCTCGCTCATATGCGTTACACACGTTAACTTAGAAATCGTTCTTTTACAATATACTTTTATTGGAACTGTATACGTTCACATCACCAAAATGAGTCAACATTAGATGCACAAATATTCATATGTGTTATTTTGTTGTTATGGAAACTTTATTGCTATGAGACTTCTGTAAAAAAAGAATGACGAATTTCTTATTAATTACTATACAGACGAACTTCATGCACTTTTCACATCAATAGAAGATTTCTATTTATTCTTTTTTATCTTTCCTTATCTTGTAGTAAAACTAAGAAACATATATATGTATATACATATATCACATCCGTTTATTAAAAAATTTATTGGTTTTACATGTAAAATAAGGAATAGTAAAAAATAAAAAAAAATAAAAAGGTAAATAATAAAAAAACTAAAATGTTCCAATAATGTAGAAAACGTGTGTGTGTGTGTGTGTGTATATACAGGGTGTTCAAAAAAGACCGGAACCCCTGAATAACTCAGAATAATCGAATTCTAGGAAGAAAACACTCCAGACAAAAGTTGTAGGGTTAAAGAAAAGGAACTTGATGGTGACCTAGAACTTGACCTTGAGATCAAGTTTAGAGGTCATTCGAAGGTCAACTGGAATTTTTGAAATAGAAACCCCCATTTTTTACCCCGGATTCGGAAAGAACGGGAAATTTTACGTTCAGAAAGGTACTTAAGTCATGGGTTAAGATGACTTTAAGGGTCAAATTGTATAGGACAGAAGAATCTATCAATAACTAACTTTAATCATGTTCTAGGGGGGAAAACACCCCAGACAAAAGTTGTAGGGTTAAAAAAAGGGACTTGATGTTTATTTTGAACTTGACCTTGAGATCAAGTTTAGAGGTCATTTGAAGGTCAACTCGAATTTTTAAAATGGGAACTCCTATTTTTCGTTTAAGCGCGAGCGTACACCCACTGCTCGTAGGTGATGTGCTCGGTCCTAAAACGGACTGTATCTTGAAAACTAAACGCTTGCCCATCTTGATCCTGGACTCGTTTTAAAGGGGAAGATTTCTACTTTTTTTAAAGATTTTTTTGAAGGAAATCGAAGATGTCTAAATTTGAGAAAAAATTGATTTCTATTTTGTTTTTTGAAAATCTTAAATAAATTTTTACTTCCTCAAAAAACTGATTTTACAAAATTAAAGTATGTAAAAAAACCTTTTAAAACCACATCTTATTTTATAAATCGTAGTCTACTGAAATTTATCAGCGTTTGAAGTTGGACGCGACGGCCCAAATGATAAAAATTCAAATCCCTGTTAATAAAAAGCCCGTTGGGCGTGGGCCAAAAGATTTGAGCAACAATTTTACTTTTGATAAAACTACAATTTCTGCAAATTTTGCGCCACAAAATTATTGAAGCAACATTTTGTAACATTTCTGCAATGTTGCAATTTTGCAAAGAAATATTTTTGCAATATTTTTGTATTGTTCGATAATCTCTTTTTGTTATATGTACGAACTCTGCTGAATGATAAGTAGATAATATGTATTGTAATGATAAGTCGATAACAGACATGTATTCTTCTCGCTTATCTTGCCATTTGATTACAAGTAATTTGTTTGTAGAGCGGAAATATATTTCACCCTTTCTTAATTTTTCTTCCAATTTTGGCATATATTTCCGTCGTTGTTTTACTATACCTCAAGCATTTGTATTATTTTTATGAAGCAAATTAAACAATGTCGGACTAGTATACCAATTATCAACAAATAACATATGCCCTTTGCCTAAATATGACTCTAATAATGTAAGTACAATTTTGCCTGATATTCCAAGTGCTTTTTTATTTGATACATTAAAATTACATTAGAATTACATTAGAATTATAGCCTGTATAAATAATAAAAGCTTGAATATGTCCACTTTTACAATCGTACAAAACGAAAGATTTTATGCCGAATCTGTTTAGACGGAATATATACTGCTTAAAACTTAATCTTCCTTTAAATAACAATAAACTTTCATCTATACATAAATTACGAAATGGAAACAAATAATTTTTAAAAGATGCGCGGAGTTTATTAACAACTTCATGTATTTTTATCAATCGATCAGAACTAACTGTTGTAATGTCATTAACATATATCTGTCTCGAAACATAATCTGATTAAAAATATCTGTACGCAATCTATCTTTTGACTAGAATTCTGTATAATGTAATTTTTTTACTCGCGACATCAGTAATTTAATGGAAAAAAAAACAGAAAATTTTATTTACTGTAGTTTCTTTTTCATAACTATTTGAGAAAAAACGTATGTTATTATTCATTGCATAGTGACAGTAAATATTAGCTTTTATTGCAATAAATGCGACTAATTCTTCAGAAAAAAAATAATTGAAAATAATCTAACGCAGTGGAAAACCAATAAAGATAAGATTTTATGCCAGAACCATTCATATCAAATTTGAATATTCTTAATTTGTATGTGATCTATTCATTTCCTCACATTCTGTTTCTTCTAAATATCTAAATTATCGACTTCGTTTTCCGATTCCGATGAATTGAATATTCGCCTTCGTACTTTATGTAAATTTTTTCTATTATTTAATGCAAGATGCGAACATTCTCTATCAACATCTCCCACTATTTTCGATTTTGTATCGCTTAATAATTTTTCTTTTATTACACTTAGTATAACCATATTAGGACGAACAAGTCTACAAAATTAAAAGAAATAAAATAATTAAAAATAATACTACTAATACAACTACAAACTCAAAAGCAATAATATATACCTGATAATGATACGTCGACAAACAAATAATTATTTTCTTCAAAGATTTTATCAATATACTATTAAGAAATGGAAGTATATCTTAATTGTGAACTCTTGGCGATCATACTTAATACTGTCGTTGAATATTTTTTTTTTTTTTTTTTTATAAAACAAATGCAGACAAATAAAACATGAAAATATTTCTATGATGACAAAATATAATTTTAAAAAAATTATAAGCGATACAAATCAGAAATGGAAAAAGATATTGATAGAGAACTTTTTCATCTTGCATATTAAGTAATATAATAATAACAATAATACTTATAATAACAATAATACTAAACAATAATAATAATAATAATAATAATAACAGCAAAAATTTACGTAAAGTTTCCAATAATAAGATATTTAGCGACATTATATATAATAAAAAGAAGCCACTTTAGTGACGTTTTGTCCCAAACAATCGTTTAGAGGGAAGTCATTGTAGTGACGTCTTGACCCAAAACATTGTTTAGAGACTTTAGAGGAAAGCCACTAGTGGCGCGTCGTATTCAAAGGTTAAATATCTTATTCCATATACACTTACATTCAAATAATCTTGACAACATTATAACTTTGATTTTGTTAGCTTATATTCATGTCGTAGAGTTGAAACCATTTTTATCGTGTTTTGTCTTAAGGAACATCCACGAAAATTTTTTCATGTATATATTTTTATGATTTTTTTTGCAGAATGGAATAAAACAAGAACAACATCCTTTCAATTGCTTTAAACTATCATTTTTTTGCGTTCATATTATTTATGAACAGATACACAAAATTTTAAAAATTGTAAGCTGTATTTTATCATATAAAATCGGTTTCAACTTTGCGTCGTGATAATATCTTCGGTTAACTTTGAACATTTCCGGAACATTATCGAACATTTTGAATATTCATTTATAAAACACTTCAATTAATAATAAACTCAAGTTTTTTTAAGAGTAACCAATAAATTACAATAAAATTTATATACAAACTATCATATTATGTTTATAAAAAAAGTTTTTTTACTTACTCTAGGCGCAAAGATTATTGGTAGAACTTGCGGGAAGTAAAATTAAATTATTTGCGCGGCTATAGAAAATCACAGTGCAATAAAATTAGTTAAAAAACTTCATCGCAGAATCAAATATATTAGCAAATTATACTGAATGATGTTCATGATTTCTGTACGATTTTGGTAACTTTTATGTATATACTGTCAGTACTCGATAAATATTATTTATCAGAATATCAAGTTATTTTATATTAATATTGATAAAATTTTGGTGTACAGAGATAATATATATTATAGTTAATAATTTTAGCATGTCTCTGAAGAATTCTCAAGTGAGAAGAAAATAATTCTAAAATATCATTCAAATTCTTATCAGAAAATAAGATAAAAGAAGAAATAATATTATGCTATTAAACAATTAGCATAATTGTATTGTTATAATATTAATTTGTTATATATTTTATATCCTCTTAAATTGACTACGATAATGACAAAGAACATTTGTATATAAGCAATGGGAAAGATTTATTAATATATAGAAAAAAGAAAAATGTGCTTTAAATATAAAATCATTATAAAATTTTTTAGAAGTAAATAGAAATTAGTACGGTTTTGTTTCAAATGTATAAATTAAATAAAATCTGTCTAATAAAATCTCTCTTGAGAATACTATTGATTTTTCGATAATGTTCTATTTTAATATGTGTCGAATGTAATTGGAAGAATTAATATACGTAAAAATGAATTATAGCGTTTTGTTTGAATTAAATAAAAGTAATTTTTCAAATTTTGAAAGTTTACCTTAAAAAAATAATTCTATTAATACAGTGTTCCAATTAAAACATATTTTAGAGATATTATTTGAGATAATTATTTAGGATATTATTGCTCCTTATATTATAAAATATAAAAGATAAATAATTAAATATATCATCTGTGTGTATTTCAATATTTTGTACAAAAATATTTTTTAAAAAATATTTTAAGTTTAATTTATTTTTCATTGCATGTCTTTTTTATGGTCTCCATAAATCTTTTTAAATTATAACTCTTATCTGTACAATAATTACAGTAATTGTAAGTAAGTTTCTGAAAAGAAGAGAAAATAAATTATCAAAAATTTATTTTAAACTATTAGGAAAAAATATATATTATGTTTGTTTATTATTTTTTGGATGCTTTATATTATTTTTCTTTAAAGTACAATTTTTATTTAAATTATTTTTTGTACCAACTTATATTCTTCAAATCCTTCAGCTTTTTTGTCATTAATTGTTAATTTTTCTACTTTGAGAACAAGCTCTATACAAAAATTCATCGATTAACATAAAAATTAAATTGTTGATTCACCAAAGCTATTTGTGAGTTAAATTTAATATTAGTAATTAAGCAGATTTGTTGGACAGAAAGTTATATATGATATTTGTTCGACAGAAAGTTATATATGAAAGCAATTGTGTCAGTATGCTCATGGAACAAACTCTTTTATTATCAAATTTAATATCATAGCAGCAAATTATTTTGTGTAGTAAATTAATAGTATAGAAAAATAATTTGAGTTCGAAAAATATAATTTAATAATTTTAATAAAAATAAAGCAATTATTATGATTGCTATATTGGAGATATAATAGATTTTTTTTATTCACTCTTTTTACCCCAAAATTGCTTTTTATGGTAATTAATTTAATTTTTAATTTTTAATGATAACTCTGTTAATTGTTATTAATAAATATGTTATAAAGAAATTTGCTTTAAATTAATAACATTTATAATTTCAAATTTATTAATTTGATTTATTAATCAGGAAAGTTATTTTTTCAGTAAATAAACATAAACGATTCTTTAATTGATTACAATTTATTGTACATGCATATATGGGCATTCCGATATAAACTGCCAGTAGTGAAAATTTATAGTTTACGTTACGTATATTATAGATAGATTTTTCATACTGACAATGAGTACTGACAATGAGTGTAATTCCTGTAATGTTTTAACATGCGAAAAAATCCGTGGACAAGCAAAGCGTTTTGCGCGTAGCAAATGTCAACAAATCATGTTCGTATGTAATTATATTACATATAAAATTCGCCTTAAAATTCCCTAATATCACACACTTTACGATCTATTTATCGCATGTTTAAAGGTTCTTTCATCGGCATGTGATATTCGTTAATTCTCCCTCTTTTCCTTAAAATGCATTTTAATTTTTTGAAAAGAATCTATCATAATGTTTTTTATAAGCAAAATTGATTTTATGGGAAATATTATTTTAAATTACAATTTCAAATTGCAAATATTATTTCAAATTACAAATATTATTATAAAATTATAAAATGCTTTAGAAATTGAATATTTTCTATGTCTTGGCTAGTTGTTGATTAATTTTAGTTTTGATTTTTACATTTTTTGGGGGTACATTATTTTTAAAAATTATTTTAAGTATAAAATAAATACATATACATACATATAATATAAATGGTATAAATGGTATAAATGGTATAAATGATATAAAAGGTATAAAAAGGCAAATCCTTAATTTTTAACATTTGATATAATATTGTCGTAATTTTGCTTTCTTTTCATATAAAGGATATATAGTATATTGCTCGAAATAATCATAATCTTCGTCAGTAACCTGTTACTGATAAACACATTGTCTTTTGTTGATCCTCCAATGTAGCTTCTTTATCACAAGAACAACACGCGCGCACGCAATTCTTCGGTTTTATGTTAAAAAAAATATTTTTGAAAAATAATGTAAAGTTTGTTTAAACTCGATTAATATTTTTTCACGGAAATTAGCTGTTAAAGCGTTCATTTGCTAATTAAATTTTAAAATAATACACACATATGTATATACATAATTTGAATATTTTATTTTCAGATCAATGTGTACTGTGTACTACAATTCTGCTATTGTACGTATCGGTGAGTAAGAAATTGTTTATTTTATAACATTTCTATAGCGGTAATGGGAATGTATATAATATGTTGAAAATATTAAAATAATAATATATTTCAAATAATATGTTATAATATCTTATTCGCGATTAATATTTTTTGACAAAAATCAACTGATAATTGTCAAAAATATTAATCGAATTTAAAATATTATAACATCCCTTTCTAAAAAAGGCATGTTTAGTCGATTCTCGCAAGTATTGTTGCATCTTTTCCGCGATACTGATTGACTGTTTCGATTTGCATTGTGCGTTACATTCGTAACATCGAGAGGCTGTCACCGTGAGGGTTAGTAATTTAACAGTTTGTTCAAAATAAAATAAAATAAAATAATATGTTTGAAATAATATGTTATAATACTTTATCCGCGATTAATATTTTTTGACAGAAATCAGCTGATAACTGTCAAAAATATTAATTGGGTTTAAAGTATTATAACCTATTATTTAAAACTAATATTATTTTATTTGATTTAATTTTAAACAAATTGTCAAAGTGCTAATTCTCGCGAACAGTCTCTCGATGCTACGAATATAACGCACAACGCGAATCTTGACAGCCAATGAGCATCGCGGAAAAGTGACAACAATAAACTTCGAGATATTCGAGCAATCGACTTTATATATCTTTTTTAAAAAAGGATTTTTCGTCTTTTTTTATCAAATTATTTAATAATTGTAGGGAGGGCACGTCAAAGATAGCGAGCTGATATTAAATCGCAGTTTATTCATAAAGATTACAACTTAATTATACGGCTTATTGTTTACGCGGATTTTGCATCGGTGGCCAGCCATCTGCCGTTAGCTTAGTCGAACCGTTCTGTTCGAGGGCAGGCGTGGAACTGCCTCTTTATCATTAACTAACTCTACACCCGAAATCGTCGGTGCATAAACAAACGCAGGCCGGGTCGACGGGACGCAGCGTCTTGAGTGTCGCGAACCTCTTGAAGAGGCAACGCGCCGCACTTAAAGTATCGCCGAGTTATATACTGTCCGCACGCGTGGTTTCAAGTGGCCCTATGCCCATCGATTCTCTACGTGCGTGGGAATGGCCCTATGCCTGTCGGTCTCGAAACCCTTACATAATGATCAGATTGCTCTTCTTATTTTCGTAAATGAATTACTTTTATCACTTCTTGTTGTATCTTCAAAACATTGTTTTTTTACAACATTTCGTAGCTGGACAAAATCACGCTTTCTATGCATTTCTTGCTGAGTTGTCTCTATACTACAACTCCCCAGACAGCCATATCTGTTTGAACAGATTTTGCCAAACGTCTGTTATATATTTTTGCTAGCAAAAAAACTGCAGATTGTATACAAAATCTGTTATATGAAATAATGATAGCAGAATGTTGGCAGAAATGTTACAAAACCTGCTGACATAATTTGGTAGCAAGTCAGCAGCATAAACCAAGTAGGATTTGTATAAAATTATCATAGCAGATTGGCGGCAGAAACCGAGCAGGATCTATTGGGAATCTGCGCAACGTAGTTTGATGTCAGATTGGCGGCAGAAATCGAGCAAGGTTTGCGTGCGCACAATCTGATGACAAATTGACAACAGAATCTGCATTTTGCAGTTATTTAATAGTTCCTTCGCTTACCGCTATGCGATGTATTTTCTCGCAATCAAATTTCTGTTAAAAATACATATAAAGTCTGCAAAAGTCGTGGCCTATTATTAAAGGATTAAAAGTACATTTCTATCAGTTTTAAACTGATTGGAATCAATAGGATAAATTATCCATTTACTTCCTATATTGATTTATTTCCTATTCATTTAAAGCATAAAGCAAGAATTTAATTCTCATATAAATAATTATATCTTAAATTTTAAAAATTAATTTATTTTTACAATTTATTTTATTATTAAAATTTAATTAAATTGAACATTTGTTATATGAGATATAACTACGATATAACATATATGTTATACATTAAATGTCATATTTATGAAAAGAAAATTATAATTAATTGATAACATCTTATGCATCTGTTATATTTATTAAAAAATATTCAATTTTATTAATATATTTATGTTCAAATTGCAAGAAACTGCAGGTCCTGCTCGCAAATTGCTGTCAGATTGTATGTTTGAAACTAAGAGAGCGCATTATTACAAAATCAATTATCGTTACATGAAAATATTCGGCATTGCCCTGCGCACATGTTTAGATTCGACAGTCACCTTCAAGGCTGTCGTAAATAATTGTCGACAGTAAAATTGTCAACTCGAGTCATTAAACCGAACAAAACATCTAGCATCTTAACAACAATACATGCCAAAAGTCACCTCGTCGTTCACCGTATCGCGCTAAATCCTATCTAGAAACGTCTAGAAAAATCGCGCGTATAAAAGCAACGAGCGCGCAAAGAGCAGCGCCAGATTGCTTTTCGTATTCGCTATCGAAAGTCGTCGCGCCGTATTATATTCATATTCAATCGAAGGTGCTTACTTCGAATTACCGCGGGTGCATTTGCGAGTTATTAATAATACGAATTGTGTCCTTTTTTTATTATATATATTTGTACTTTCTTTTTTGTCTGAAATATATCGTGTAGTGTCAAGATTGTGCAATATTTTACTTGCGGTGTCCAAACAATCTTGCCCTTCATGTAACATTGCTGGTCCTTCGAGCCGGATCTTTTTTGTTGTGTCCATTCTCCAGCGGTCTTCTTCCGCGACGGGCTCTCATAGGAGTCAGTGCATTCACGTGCTCGTGAGCGTGCATCTTGCAGTTCGGTTGCTTCGCCGTTGGTTGCACCGCCGCGTCGCCGGTCCACCATGAGCATGGATGCCGACGCTTTGTTGAGGAGTCAACAGGATCTGCATGGTCGCATTGCCCGAGCCTACGAATATTTGAAGAAGTCAGGCACTGTCAAAATCACCGTAGGAGTGATCGAATCACGCTTACAAACCTTGGAAGCGCATTGGAACAAATTCGAACAGAATCATGAGGAATTGTGCAGTACTCACTGGAATTTGGTATCGAAGCGCGATTATATTAAAGCAGACTACTACGGATTGGTAGAAGAAGCATTTACGGTCCAAAGAGGCACGCTCATGGACTGTTTGAGCTCACTCAAGAGTGCAATGGCGCCGCCGGAGACACCAGATCCACCTCCTCCTCCGCGGCGGACGCTTCCTCGCATTCAGTTTCCAATATTCTCCGGCAAGTATGAGGAGTGGCCGGCGTTTCGCGACCTTTTCCGATCGCTCGGGGTAACCGACCCAGCTGTGTCCAGCGTGGAGCAGCTATTTTACCTGAGATCCAGTGTGAAAGGGGAAGCCGAGAAGATGATCCGGAACATACCCACGACTGATGCAAATTTCGACCGGGCGTGGTCCATGTTGGTCAACCACTACGAAAACAAACGGCTTCTGGTGAGGTCCTGTCTGTCGTCCTTCCTTGCAATACCTAAAATGAAGAATGAATCAGTTGGAGACTTGAAACGTATTTTCCGTCGTACGAGACACTTAAGATATTTCTCGAGTATCGAATGCGCACACTGGAAGCGTTGCATCCTGCAAAGGGCGAGTCGAGCGAGGCATCCGGAAGCAAGTCGAATGCTTCGAAATCAGCAAGGTCGCATGTAACGCAGAAGACGATCAAGAAGGGAGGTCGATGCCCTCTCTGTCAAGGAGATCACTACATCCTGTTCTGCAGTGACTTTCAAAGGAAGAAGCCGACGGAAAAGAAGACGTTCGTGGAATCCAATCATCTGTGCCCCAACTGCCTAGGTAAACATCAGCTCGCAGATTGCCAATCGAAGAAGTCCTGTGCCGCATGCAACGCGCGGCACCACTCGTCGACGCATGACGCGTACGCGTCTGAAACCAAATCGTCCGCTACCGTCTCGTCTCTCCACGTGCAAAGCCACAACACGAAGGAAGCTACAGTGCTCCTAGCAACCGCACGCGTCAATGTCTTGGACCGTCAAGGGACCATGCATCAGGTGCGCGCGATAGTCGATTCCGGTTTTGAGGTATCACTGGTTACCGAAGCCCTTGCACAGCGTTTCCGCCTTCAACGCTCGTCTGCACACGTTTCCATCCTAGGCATCGGAGGGCGACGCATAACCTTGAAACCGGGGGTTTCAGCCCAATCTTCGGCGGAGCACACGGGGACTCCGAATATACAAGCAGCAAAACATGGAAAACGAGTAGCGGAAGGTACCGGCGAAATTAGTAATAATGGGCTGTAATTGATTATTCCGCGATCCAAATAGATTCCAGAGCGCGAACGAGGCGGAAAATAACAAATCTAGCGGAAAGTGTAGATACGCCACACTTCTTATATATTGAGAAGCTATACCCTAGTGCACTTTCAGAGAAACCACAAGTATTTCTTTTAGTTCTGGCTCAAGGAGCAATATTTAATTTTGTTTTTACATATATAATGACCGTAGGAATCGCGATTCACGATATTATTATATTTAAGGGGACTTTATCCCAAACGATATTCAGTTCTCTAGTAGTAGCGGGTGCAAAACCGATAGTTTCCGAGCACCGAGTAAAATATAACTTTATTTTAGCTAACCGTGCAAACGCAGGACTCGCGTTTCGCGAAAAAGATATTATTTACAAGAGTTTACTCTTGACGAGTACATGTTATTTAATTATAACGCGCTCAACAATTATCATTCCGCACAGCGGGCGATATTTTAGTTTATGCCATAATGACCGGGAAGACGTAGGACACGCGACCGGCGTATTTTATTATCTTAAGTTATTCGCGATAATATTAGTTTATTCTGTAACGTCCGGGAAGACGTAGGACACGCAACTGGCGTATTTTGTTATTTTATGTTATTCGCGATAATATTAGTTTATTCTGTAACGTCCGGGAAGACGTAGGACACGCGACCGGCGTATTTTATTATTTTATGTTATTTGCGATAATTTTAGTTATACTGTGACGTCCGGGATGACGTAGGACACGCAACAGGCGTATTTCTTTATTTTATGTTAGCATTTAATTATATTTGCAATATTAATTTAAGAATAGATAATTTATGTTATCTTTATTATTTTAGTTACTCGCGAAAGCATATAATTAATATTTCGCGGAATCTCTTTGTCATGGACCGTTGCGTCAGCGAACAAAGAGCGGCGGTGGGCGGAGCTTCGGTCAGCAGAATCTGCTGACAAAACACAAGCTCAATGCGGACGCAGTTGATGTCAATCTGCCGCAATACTCTGATTGAATTTGCTGCCAATCTGCCGACATACTGCTAATATTTTGCTTACTGGGTCTTAACTTTTTGCATAGATTGCGAAACAAGTAATTGATATATTCAATATTTGCACGGTCACCATTTGTTCGCGGTATGGTCTCTATTATCATCGAAGGTCTGATATACGCTGCTATTACCATTAATAGCAGTTCTATAAATCATTCCATATATTTCCAGGTTACTTTTAAAGCCTTTTATAATAGTAGCGCTCTCCATGTTGTGGAGCTTGTGTTACGATCGAAATTTTTGTAGCATTTATGGTTTCTTGATTCGATTTAGTTTTGTTCCACTACACTACATTACATATCGTGCAAAATTTATTGCGGACACCGACGAAGGAATCTTTTTTGTGCAGTAACCAATTGTAACATCAACGCCGGAAAGAGAATCGTAGGCGTTGATGTCTTCATCCAATTATTGTCCGCTACAACAGTTATATACCGAATACAGTTTATTGTTTCTTTTCTTTCAAGATCGAGTTGCTTTTCAACTTTGCTAGTCATTTTTATATTTTCCACGGTTGTTTTCTTAAAACCATTGATTAAATTTTTTCGATATTTAATATAAGTTTATCGGACATGCATGGAATATTCATGGCTGCACATAGCTCTCTTCCAGAAGGATAAAACCAATTACAACTGTAAAATCCTGTGTCCACGATCCGAGAATTCGGTCCGAGTTCTCGGACCGAGAAAAAGTTACTAAAACTCGGATCGTGGACACACCGAACTTGAATAGAAAGCTCGGATGAAAAAATGCGTCGCGCCCCATTTTTCCATACTAGTTGCTAGGTTTATATCAATTTAATTTCTTATTGTCAACATTATTACTTTATAAATAGCTAATAAATGTTGGTGAACGTGACATTGGATAATAGAAATGTAATTTTTATAACTTTTAATAATTTTTTCTTTATTTTTTTACATATTCGACTATAAGCCATCTAGAGTCGTCAAAGTATAACTATTTCTATTCGAGAACTTGAATCGAGAACTCGGACCGATTTCTAGTATCGTGGACACAGGCCTTAATAGTTCCTGTTACAGCAGCCTTATTAATATTTAATGTTTTCGGCTCTGTAGGTTTAGGAGTGGAATTATGTGCACAATCGAATTCGATCAGTCGACTTCTAATGCGTTTCTGCTCTACAGTTTTCTTGTCAAAAATCCAATGATAAATAAGCATGAACTAAGAAAACTGTAGAGCAGAAACGCATTAGAAGTCGACTGATCGAATTCGATTGTGCACGTAATTCCACTCCTGATCAGATGTTGGCTTCATAATTGCACATTTGGAATTTGAAGAATTGAGTCATTAACTCACGCTGACGAGATTTTATGAGTTTCCAATCTTTAAATTGCACTCTATTCCTCGCGCATAATTATTAAATATTCTGTAGATTTTATTTTATAAAAGAAATATCGAAAATGCGATGGCCTTCAGGCATGATTTCCTGGATACAATTTATATTCAAACGGCTATTATAGATAAGGTAAATACGTAATCGTAATAAAGGAAGAAAACTTTGCTATAGTAATGCAATATAATGATGCTATGATAATAACATAATTGTGTGAAAGAGCGCCTTTAAAGTAATACAAGCAAATGAGAAATAATATTTTCTCACTATATTAAAGTTACAAATCTATATAGTCTATATAAATCTATATAAATTATTGATTAATAATTCAATAAATAATAAAAAAAAATTATCGATGGTTATTAATTACAACAAATAAGAAATAAAAAATATTTTCTCACTATTAAAAAGGGTACACCAGGGTAACCACTCAAAAAGTAAAGGTGTTTTTAGAAATTTTTTTCAAAGAAACTGTACAACGAATCTTTTTGTGACTTTCTGAATATTTTATTAAATGTATTTAAAAAATAGAAATAATCTTTTCTAATTAATTTGGAGCCCATATATTCACTGTCCAGAGCTCGAAAGTCAGCGTTCCAAAAAAAAGTTGGTGGTCGCGTTGACAACATTTCAGCCATACAGTTCATCTGAAATAAAAATCCAAAATATTTATGAACTATATACCAACGACTATTACCTGACGTAGAAAAAAAATAAAATTATGAAAAAATGACAAAATGGCAAACCTTTGAAAAAAATAGACGAAAAAATAAAGCCCTTTCATTGATAAAAAAATTAAAAGGGAGTAATAAAAAAATCCTACATCGGGTAAAAGAGATGGATTTTGTGAACAAATTTATATTATTGCGACCTTAATTATAGTAATCGGATGCAGAATTTTTTAGATCTATTGTGAATGCGGTTAAAAAAGTCCTTTTTGAGAAAAGTGCGTTTAAAGTTTCAATAGTCACACATTCATTCAAAAATAAAAAATTAATTAACTTATTTCTAATCAGCTATTCCTGAACCATATAGCAGCCTTTCAGCATTCGAGTTTTCGTTGGCATTGTTGTTTTTACTTCATTTAGCTTGCAAACGCTCCTCGTGCGTGTTTTCTCACGCGTGACGCTCGGCCATAATGGTACGTGTCCATTATACAATATTGATACAAAGAGCATGCTCCGATATTACTGCCCGTACTGAAAATCTATAGTTTACGTTACGTATATTATATATTTTTAGTACTGGCAGTAATATCGGAACATGGGGAAAGTTTCGCCTATCCTCACGCCTAATATCTCCAGAAGATTCATCAGACTTGTATCTTGTATGTCCATCATTAAATAATATTGTGGCAATGTTAGCAGCAGTTTTTATTGTAAAAAAGCCATTAAACGATGTCTTCGGCGCAAACTTCCAAATGATAATAGCGTTGAAACTTTCGTTATTATTTTGATTAAAAATACTGCTTGTATTCAGACAATATCCCTTTTGCTTTTGCTTGCTGTCACGAGCATCAAGAGTCTTCGCACAATTTTGATGCTGAAGAATTTTTTCGGTAGAAATTTTATGAAAGAAAAATTAGTAAACAAATTCTAATAACGTTAAAATATAAAAATAAAAACCGGCTATAGAGAGCGGATACGGGTCAAAGCGCGAACAATAAACATTTGTCTTAAACACAAGAAAGATTTTATTAATTCAAAAACCAAACGTTTCGACCCCTCTTCGGGTCATTCTCAGTGACTACATGAAACAGATACATACAATAATTAGCAAGTGTCAATCGTGTGACCGAAATACGCGGTATCCCACGAAACACCAAACACCATTCTCTCTGCGGGGCGCCTCTGATCGGTTACAGCCGTATAGAGAATGGATGTGTGTCGTATGTGCACCACAAATCACTATAAAAACAAGTGTTAAAAAACTAAAACTGAGATAGACAAAAGAGTGAACTTAATTCTCGAGAGGTACTCATCGAGAGAGCGCAAAGGCATACGAGGGAGCACGCGACCGATCCGCACTTGTCAAAATATCCATCGCGAGTAATTCAAAATATAACTTTGACATTATATAACAAGTTAGATGTTTGTCATTAAATAAACATTGGGTGGGGGGGAACCTTGTGACCGAACATTATTATATTTTTGGTAAACTTTTGGTAATAGGGACATAAATATGGTCTAGACATTCCGTTTCACTATTGTATATATATATATATATATATATATATATAAATTAATATATATAAATTAATACTGTTTTTTGTCGTTTAATATAAAACATTTCTGACAATAGTCTTTCCTATAAATTGAGTTCCTCATCCAATATCTCAACAATATCCCGGTTAACAAAATCTTGATTAAGCAATCTGTGATCAGTAATCACTCATTGCTGTATCGTATGTGTATTTGTGTTTATGATTTCGGTGCTCACTTAATTTGGTTTTTAAAAATCTTTTAAAATCTTTAGTTTGTTCAACAGAGGATGCGTCACAATCGGTACACGATATTTTGTACACGACATTTTTATGGAAGTAGCTATGTAACGTGTCTTTGTATACTTTGATGAACCGATTTAATTTATTAAATCCCGTATACCTATGTCAATTTTGTATTTGTTCCCTTAAGTAAACGACCAAATCGTTCTGAGAGTGTTGAGACATCTATATGGAATGTTGAAAAAAGAAGCTTATGAAAAAACATAATTAGGCCCAAATAGCCTTTTTCATATCTTGTATAGAGTTACTATTGCGACGTATTGCAAGGCCATAATATGTATTCAATTCTTCAATTAGTTTCCCAGTTGATTTACCTTTTCCGCCGAGGCCTCTTTGCAGTTACGCAATCTAGAACCCATGTGTTTTTGTATGTGATTTACACATTCTTTTTTTGTTAACATTATGCGAAATAAACTGTACAATTTTGTTATAAGTTGTTGAATCACCATCGCCTATGTAATTTACATATTTTGCTTTGTGTAAGTTTTCAGCTCTCTTAAACATTTCGACGATGGCATCAGATTCCATTTCACCTGCGGTGCCGCTATGATTTGAGTCGCATTTATCAGCGTGATCCTCCTTCCAAATTTCATTCTTCTGTAACAACTTTTTTTTCCACAGTGTACATGTCTTGCAGTATGCTATTATAATTTAAAGGCTCGTCTACAATGGCAGTAACAAAGTTGTAAGAGTAGAGAGTATACTGTTTTAAGTGATGTAAGACTGGGAGTAACGAAATGGGCAATTCCCATTTCGTACTCCTACTTCTTACTGTCAATGAGTGTTGAGGCGCGAAAATTTAATTGTGTCAATCAGTGTCGAGTGTCGATGTGCTGACAGTGGTGACTGTTCGTGGTGCTGACAGTACAGATACATGAACGATTTATTTGCGCGATTCGTGTTTTCATATATTTTTATAAAATGGATAATGAATATTATGTGGAAGGCGTTGATGACTATGGCTATGAATATGAAGAAAATAAAGAAAATAAAGAAAACATTGAAAATGATACAATAACGTATCAAAAAGAACTTATTGCTATTGTGAAAGCTAACCCTGTATTGTGGGACAAAAAACAAAAGGAATATAAAAATGTAAATAAAGAACTTGCCTGGGCCTCTGTGAGTGAAGTGCTAAAAAATATTTCTGATAAGTAAATTTGCATATATCTAAAATATACTGTATCTATTTAGCGGGAGTTGAGGTTATGTATGAGGTACTTGTAAGAATGTACAGTTAAAAATATGATTAATGTTTCCTATTTGCATTTTGCAGATTCAGATGGTGAGAAGGAATTTTACAAAATTCGACAAAGATATGGAAAGGAGCGGCGTAAAGTAATTATGTCATTGAAAGGAAAATCTGGACAAGGTGCCGAGCCTATATATGTTCCTGAATGGGAATTGTATGAATTATGCGATAGTTTCCTGCGTGAAGTTATCATACCTCGGAAGTATGTTGACCACTTAATTAAAATAATATTAAAAAATCAATATTATGTATTTACAATGATTATAATATTATAAAAGTAATATTGTATGTGTTACAGAACTTCTAGTAACTATGTCAAAAATGCTATACCTGCATCAAATGAAATAGCCATCTCATCTCCTACTCTATTTAAAGTAGTTGTACCATCACAAAATGTTAAGACGCCTGTAACTAATCGTATCATTACACCTATACAAATTCCTAGCACCAACTGGATATCATCGCAGCTCTATGAATCATCACTATCCAGTATGTATTGCATCATATGCTGAATGATTTTACAAATGTGTTATATATATATATATATATATATATATATATGTAACAGTGAAATTTATTTATTTTTAGGTAATGACACGACATCTGAGTCTACCACTTTTGAGTCTCCAGGAATATCACTTCAGGCGTCAGCTCAGCAAACGCAAGCACAGTTTCAATGCCAAACACTATCTTCATCTATAACACAAATTGAACCAGTGTCAGCAAGAGAGGAAACTGCACAAAAAATCCTGCAAACAATGAATAAAGCTACAGCGAAGACAGTTCCTGTACCTGACAATTTTAATAAGAAGAAAAGGAAAATGAATGATGATCTCACAGACACATACATTAAACAATCTGAAGGATTAAATAATCTGGCTGTGCAAGTTTCACAGGCATTGATTGCAAAACAAAATCCAGCACCTGCTCCTGCAGCAACCCTAGATCCCATCTTAGGAGCAATCCAAGTGGCACTAACAAAAGTAAAGGAGGCAAAGAAATTTCAATGCATGTTGGATATTCTGCATTACATAAATGAAAAATATGTAAAAATTGATGAGTGAGATAGTAGAGATAAGTTTAATGTTATGTATTATATTTTTTTTATTATATATTAGTTTTATTTTCTGAAAATTATTTTTGCAGATTTAGAAATAGAAATTTATGTTGCAGAAATAAAGATTTATTTATATTGCAGAAATAGGTTTATATATTTATGTTGCAGAAATAGAGGTTTATTTATATTGCAGAAATAGGTTTATATATTTATGTTGCAGATTTAAGTGTTTTTTTTAAACTTGTTACAAAGAGAAGATATATAAGATTATATAATTATTAATTATATAATATATTATTATATATAAAATTATTTTTAAATAAATAAAGGGAATGCAATATTATGAAAAGTGTGGTTTATTAATGTAAAAAATTAAAATATGCACAGAATATAAATAACATTTAATAAAACAACGCAACCTAATCAGTCTTATGTTATTTCTATATATTACCAATCTATATAATGAACAGTGCAACCTGTATAACAAACAAATCAGTCTTATGTTATTTTTATATATTACTTATATTAATTAATAAAGCTTAATAAAACATAAAAAAATCTTTAATAAAATAAAGCATCTAAATTAGTGATTAATAGCAGGTGGATTAATTCGTACAGCTCCGAGAGCAGCTTCATATTGCCAAGGTGCCTGAGATTCTCCAATAGGAGAAACAAAATAATCTCGCAAATAATTTCTTAAACCTTTTGGGACAGCTCCGGCTCGATTTGCCCCTACTCTACCCAAATCCTGAAAGTAGGCTGAATGTTGCTGTCTCCAACGTCCTTCTTTTATAATGTAATTTTCTTCGCGATCAACATAATCCGGTGGACAATAACGTCTGTTATGCACAGGCAATTCTTCCTCACTCATCATTATGAAATTGTGAAGGCATACTAGTGTTTTAAATAACATCTCAGAATTCTCTATAGACATACAAAGAGCCTTCTGTAGGATTTGCCAACGTGCCGTGAGAATGCCAAAAGTATTTTCAATTGTTCGGCGACAACGAGATAATCTATAATTAAAAATACGCATATCATTTGTCAATTGACCTTTAGTTTTACGTGGATATGGACGCATCAGATACGTAGTTAGAGGAAATGCCTCATCTGCCACAAACATAAATGGAAAAGGTATATTTCTCTCAGGCAGTGGTCTTGAAGTGGGCAGATCAATGACTCCATTCTGCAAATCTTGTGCAAAATCTGTATTTGCCCATACACCACCATCGCTGATGGAACCTGTGAATCACATTAATTCATCACGTAAAATAGATATTGGCTGCGTTCCGATATTCACTGCCAGTCGCATAATGTAGCTCTTTAAAGGAAACGCTTCATCTGCAACCATATAATATGGAAACTTTGTATCAGTTTCTGGTAAGCAATTGTCGTCTGGTATTTCCATTTCGTTGTTATCGAGAGCTATTCCACAAGCCGATTCTTTGAAAACTCCTCCGTCACTTTGGGAACCAAAAGCACCGACATCAACCAGAGTAAAAGTGTACTTAGCGTCACAAACTGCCATTAATACGATACTAAACGTTTTTTTATAATTGAAGAAACTGGTTCCAGTATTATTAGGAGCTTGTACAACGATGTGCTTTCCATCAATCGCGCCGAAACAATTCGGCATATTCCATAGTTCTTGGAAATCTTGAGAGTATCTTTTTAAGTCATTCATAGTAGGTTTTGGCAAATATATAGGCGATAACTTGTCCCATATAATCTTGCAAGTTTCACGGATAACTTTGCTCACAGTTGATTTTGAGACGTAAAAGTTCCATGCAACAGTTTGCATACTGCATCCATGAGCAAGATAACTACGAAATAAAATATTCATGTTATGACAGTTCAAAAAAGACATACGTACATTATTTAATTATTGAAAGTATTACAAAATATACTTACTACAAAGTAATACATAATCGATGTTCTGGTGACAGAGGCTCTCGAATACTTCTTTTTACTAGAGATTCTTGCACTAATTCTAATAGTCTTTTAAATTGTGGAACAGTCATTCTAGTAAACTTGAAAAACTGCTCGTCGTCATTGTTTTTAATAAATTGGAAGAGAGTATAAAAATGACCTTTTTGCTTCCGCTGTAATAACATTGGTCGAACCCAATATCTTCTTTTTGAAAACTGTTTATTTTTTTTCCGCAATAATTGCAGAATTATTGTAGCCAAATTAACAGCCACAAGAGTTATTTTTTTAATACGCTGAATATCCATCAGTAAACAGTGAAATTTCTGCACTGTGTAAAAGTTAAAATAACAGAGGTTAGAATCAACATAAACATAAACTCACGTTACAGAATTACGGTTCGTTACGTTAAGTTACGTTACGACTATAGGCTGCCATTGTAAACGATAGGAGGCGATTTCTTACGGTTAGGTCTTACAGTTAAGCTTACGAATCTCCATTGTACCTGCGCCTTGTCGCATTGTGCTCATACCCTAATACGATGGTTCGCACGCGTGAGAGGAAAGCACATGCCTTCTCTGGAAGGCGGAAACGATCCGCACGCGAAACACTCGCGAGAGAGTTATAGACGCGCGCAGGCGCCGACGAGCTATAAAGAGACGCGCGCAAGTATCGGCAATCGCTTGCCGATTGGTTCGCACGCTAGGGACTTAGGCCGGTATTCATAGTCCGTTCTTATTTCAAGACCGTCTTAAGTAATGTCTTAAGATGCAAATACGGCTCTGTGATTGGCTAATCACATCTTAAGATTGTACTTAAGACATTCTTAAATATAAGAACCGACTATGAATACCGGCCTTAGAGTCGAGTGGCAGAAGTCGCCACAAAGCATTGTCTACTGCGCCATCCGTATTTAAATAGTGTACTAAACTAAATGTGATTAGCAAAAATGAAGGAGATAGAACAACGTGAAGAGAAAGAGTGAGAGAGAGAGACAGCCAATTTTTCTCTCTCTTTCTTCACAGCGTCGAATAGAGGATGATAGAGATTGGCCGTCTTCACGTCCTATTCCTCTCATTTTTGACGACACTTTTATATACGGATTTTTGTGCTATGGCCCTAAACTAAATTATCTGAACGTTATCCCAGATAATTTAGTAAAGATAACACTTTCTTTTATCTAAGATGAAGATATAGATAATACATATTTTTATTATCTATATAAATATAAGATAACGTCAAAATTTCATCTAGATGATCATCTATATAATTTTATCTAGATAACAGCAAACACTGACGATGTGATAGCGAATTTGTGGCAAGAACAGGGCAAGGTTTGATCTGGCACGATGAGACGCAAAATTCACGCAAATAACAAAGCAAACCTTGGCGTGCATGACATAATAGTAAATTTGTAGCAAGAACAGAGCAAATAGGCTTGTAACAGTGCGGATTGTAATTAATAATGATAATTAATGAGCTCATTAAAAGGATTTTAATTAATAGTATTAATTAAATTTTATATAAATAATTAAATGAAAATAATTAAAATTTCTTTATATTTTATTATTTATATTAATAAAAAATATATAAAATTTTAATTATTTTTATATTTATTTATTTATTTATATAAAATTTAATTATTATTAATTAAAATCCTTTTAATGAGCTCATTAATTCATTATTAATTACGATCCGCACTGTAACGACAAGCTTTGCTCTGTTCTTGCTACAAATTTGCTTATATAAAATTTGATTATATAAAATTTAATTAATACTATTAATCTCTCTAAATAGAGGGAAAATACTTCAGCGATTTCTTTGAATTTTCTTTTATCAAATATTTTATATCCATATATTTATATCCATATTTATCTTTATATTTTTATTTAAACGGATATATAATTTATAACCATAGACATAGTGCCCTATTATTAACCTATAGCCTATACATATATAGACCGCTATTTAATTAGTATACATATCACTGATCACACACAATCCTGAAAAACTCGATCAATCGGCGTCACGAGAGGAACTGACCGAAGTTATCTTTTCATTCGCTATTAGGATGATATTACATTTGTCGTACGACGAGTTTGTCGAACGTATAGCAATTGATTAATGAATACCCACTATACAAAGAAAAGTATCTAATATGTTTCAATAACGTTTCTTTGTAACATGAAATGTTTCGGAGATGCATGCAGAAACATTTTAGAAACATTGCATAAACAGTTAATGTCCGCATTCAGACACCTTAATATGAAATGTTTATGACACTATCTTAAAAAATGTTTCTGTGACATTTTTTAGGATAGTGTCATAAACATATTTAAGAAATGATATTTAAATATTGCTATGTTATGTTCCTGTAATAATTTATATATAGCGGTAACATAGATATAACATTAAGACATTTTTTATTTAATAATCTTTTATTTTATTTATTATGAATACAAAATTTCTTAAAGTAGAACTGACATTATATATGTATATATAACTCATAAGTCTAGAGATAGATCAACATATGATATATGTATATTGCAAATATTAATGCAAATATATATTATTTATATAATGCAAATATATATTGTTTTATAAATGAAACTAAATAAACAATATCGTAAAGAAAACTAAATAAACTAAATAAAGAAACTAAATAAACAATATCGTAAAGAAAAAAACAAATATATAATATATCACATCACAATTTTGTCTTTGGAAATTAGAACAAAAATATATTTATATAATTGATGTATACGCGTTTGTGTTTTAGTTTTGCGTCTCATTTTTCGCTTTTTCGCGGGTTAATCGTAAACTTGCTTGTCTGAACCAGGTTTTTAAGATCTCTTCAAATTCCGCTTCCGTAGTAGTAGGACAAGTTTTCTGAATGGCAGCTGAAATATATATAATATAAGATTTTAAACTTTACTTTCATATTATTTATTCAAAGAATTAAATAATATAAATTTGAAAAATAAAAGATATAACAAATATATGTATTAGATATGTCTTTAGAAGATGGCACTAAGAAATTAAGACTTATTATTAAAGACGCATTGTTTTTTAGATTTCAAGATGTTTATAGACCTTTCTGAATAAAGTTATATATATATATATATTTGTTATACTTACTTTTTATACAAATAATAATTTTTAAGTCTTTCAACTTAAAATTGTCTTTAGCTCCGGTCCAAGAGCATTGGGAAGCAAGATTATTTGAAAATAATTTTTGTAACGCTCTTTTTAGTGCATCTTTTGTTGTAACACCACCAATCATGACTAGCATACTGATCTGCAACAAAATTTTTTATAAACTACGTATATTTATTTCTATTTATACAGTAAAAGATATCTAAGATGTTTTATCAGATATTATTTTACATGTAAATTAATATAAATTTTATATATCCAATTAATTTTATTTATTTTGTAACAGGATATATGCGTGCGTGCGTGCGTGTGTGTGTGTGTATGTGTGTGTATAATAGAGATACATATATCTGGAATGATATCTGATTTACATCTTTCAAATACTTTTTTATATTTATAAATAACATTAAAGTAATTATAGATAGTAAATATTTATCCATACCAACTGTGATTGTGCCTCTTCTGACGCTAATATGACTTCAAAATTATTAATATCCTCAATTTCATTCATTGGTAAGTGTGGAAGCATGTCAATATTATGATGAGTATTATTTGTAATGTGATTAACATTTTCCAAAATATGTAAGCGATCGTCTAATCGTTTACATATAATTTTTATTTCCACAACATATCGTAATATTGAACTAAGAGTTTCATTAACTAAAATAAAATATATTTATTATATTAATATTCAGTATCCTTCATCTCTTCTATACATTATAATTTTAACATTAATAAAATAATTAATACATATATATATTTTGTATCAATATGATAATCTTGTAATAATAAAAATTACATATTATTTTTATATAAATATTTTTATGCACAATTTTTTAAATAATTTTACATAAAATATTTTTTTAGAAAAGTTTGTTAAAATATTAACATATAAGAATATAAAAATAAAACTTACTATGATTATCTAAAAGATGAATATTATTGTTTCCTATTTCGTTTACGACAACAGGAATAGTATTGTTTCCTGTTTCGTCTATGATAACAGGAATGTTATCAGTATGTAAGATATCTAAATGATTCTTCTCACGGACATTTTGATTGGTATCATCTGAAAAATATAATAAAAAAAAATTATATCTTACAAATGTGTGTACAAACAGTATAAATATATTAGTAATAAATAAATTTTTTTTATACAGATATATGCACACACATGTTTTATATTTAAAAAAGTTTATAATAGTAAAATCTATTATTGTAATATATCATACATTGATCATGTAAAGTTTTATCCATATCAGGAATCGAGTCATCACTGTTTTCTTGTTCATCATCAGTAGTCTTACTTGAATTACTTGAATTATCTATAAAATTATATAGAGATATAATTTATCCACATTAATATAAAAATAACTTGACCTAACAATAAGTAATTAAAAATAGTAATAATAAAGACAACAAATTTTTCCACAATAAAAATTACCATTTTCTTCTGCAAAACATTGTGAAGGTTTTTTCTGCCTAAGTCCGCGGCCTAAGTTATTTTCTGACTCTGTTGTATCTTTGTTATCCATCAATCTTTTTTCCTTTTTCAAAGCATGTTCATATAAATCTAAAATAATATATAGTCAATTTTTTAAAAAACATTTATTATTTTTTATATAATTATTCATAAAATGTTTTTTAATTGCAAATACAATTTTATTTGTATGCACGCGCGCGCGTAAAAGTTTGATTAATATTTTCAATACATAAATATGATCAAATATACATACCATATTTGGCAATAATAGTAACTGGATAAAGGGTCCAATCATTACGTGGTGGTTTTCGTTTTATAATGCAGTTACGTACATTTTGTTTTGGCCAATAAGTGTACTTATTATCTTTTAACCAAATGGTTGGAATGGCAGAATATGTTGTCTTCCTTATTGTTAAATTTAGCATTAAATTTAACGACGGAATATAATGCATCTTGCTGTAGAAAATACATATTTCTTTTGAAACATGCTTGCAAGCTTACTTAATCTTGGCAATCTTATAAGTGGACAATTTTACAATAATAGTACATATATTATTTTGAAAGATCAGAAAACTATTGTTATGATACACATAAATATAACTTTACATACATTTTTAGAAAAAGTATTAAAATATATAAGTTACATATATTTAATAATTCAATATCATTTATAATTAAGTATTATAAGTCATAAATATCATAAATTATAAGGAAAAAAAATATAAATCATAATAGAAAAATTTAATTTATAATAATTAAATACATACATATTATATAATAACTTTACATTCAATAGATATTAATCATAATAAACTAATAATTTTTATGCAATATTGGAATTACTACAAATTTATTATTAAATGGTAGGATTACACATTTTGCTTGAATGTCTTTAATATCATAGGTTGATATTTCTGAAATTTCATGTATGTCAATAACTTTGATGGCCAAGCTAAATGAAGGCTTTGTTACAAAATTAGAAACATTTTGCAAAATTTTTCCAACTATTTTTATGTTATTATTATTTTTATAAATGTTTGAAATTAACATATAACTTGAATTTTTTAAAAGAACACAATTATTTCTCTGACATAATGATATCGTAAAATTCTCATAAGTAAGTTTCCTGTAATAGGTATAAATTTTTCCATTTTCATTGGATACTAAAGAAATATCTTCTTGGAAACATGGAAAATTAGAAGTCTTTTCAACATAAGGTAACTTTCTGTCTTCAATAACTCTATTGTATATTTGTTGTAAAGGATATCGTGAATTTTTCATACTTCTTTTAATTTTACTCATGTAACTTTCAAATTTAAACGCGGAAAAATTATCAAGTTGTCCATATAATAACACATCATCACAAAGATGTAGGAGATTATGCACGTTATACGTTATGTATTCGCTACCATATATCTTTTTATATCTTATGATAAAATATCTAATTAAAGATTTGGCATATCTATTGAGACTAATACATTTAACTGAACACAAAATTCTGATAGCGACATGTAAACACAGAAAATGTTTATACTGTATTTTAGACAATTTTCCTTTCATTGCAACAGGACCTGTATATAATAAAAATTGTCTGAATTCTGTCGCTTTCCAATGTTCTATGTCTTCTAGAGATCTTGGTAAACGACAAAATTCTTGAGAAATGTATTTTCTAAAAATTTTCATAGTTTTTGATATTACTTTTATTTTGTTATCTTTTAATCTAATACATTTTTTCCCTTTTTTTCTCAACCAAAACATTAAAAGTGATTTCATTATACCAAGACATACAAGATGCATATAGTCGAGTGGTACATTACTGACCAAGCCAATACCAATTTTTTCTAAAGGAGTGTTACCTTTATGATGTTCTTGTTGTAATTGTAGTATAAAATCTTTATCAGTTCGTAAAGTTGCATGAAGTTCTGGGAATGTCATTTTGCTCCTTATATATTTGCCTCTTTGCATACATTTATTACAACTAAAATATCCTGTATGAGACTTTATTGCAAGGACAAATGCTGTAGCAGGTGCAAATAATTTTCTTTAATTCTAATTTAATTAATTTATTGTTTATAACAATACCATTTTTTTTAACAATAAATATTCTTCAACAAATGCATCTAAAAAGTTTGTTACTGATTCTGGCTTTTTCATACCATGATAAATCCCTACTATAAAAGGCTCTGCAAATTCTGTAATATCAATTGACATTAAAATCGGCCAAAATTGACTTTTTGAAGATTTACTTAATGGTAAACCATTTTATATTTATTGTTAATGGAAGAAAGTCTATTTTTTTTCTACTACACTCCCATGTATTTTATGGAATATACCTTTCTCGATACCAAGATGTATGTATATGCACCAGGTGGCATATCTATAATATTATTATTAGAGACTAAAGGAGTTTTTACTAACGTTCTGCAATCTTTTGGAACAGGAAGATTTTCTGATCTCAATATTGCCAATAATTTATTTACTGAATTATGTGATATATTATTAGTAACAGTCCAATATGCTATTTTGTCTGTCAAGCTTATTTTGTTTTGTGTTTGAAACATATTCTTATCAATATTAATGTGTTTATTAGTCGAGTTACTTATATTATTATAAATCTGTATATTATTGAAAAAATCGATATTATTATCTGTATCATCAGTAATTGTGAAATTTTCACTTGTTTCATAAGAAGTGGATTGTGTTTCATTAATATTTTGTTGTTTTCTGATCTTACAAAATTCATTATGTGCTATTCTACGTAAATGTCTGCTTGTTACCTTTGATAGATCTTTTTTTTTCTTTCTTGTACGTAAAAAATATATGTATATATGAAAAGTGTATAACACTATAATGCTCTACTTATTAATAATAAAACACTTTAAAATAAAAAAGTAATTTTGTAAGATATATAATAAATAATAATAATGTATATAGAGTGATGCGTGTATATAAAAAAATTTTAAATTATGAAATATATCTGTTACGTATTATTTTTTTTAATTATATTTATATTTTAATCTTATTGCTTTGTTATTTATATCGTTAATAATTTCTTAAGCTGCAATTAAAAAAATATATATTGCATTTAAAAGATTTTATTTTCCAGCGCTAAAAGATGTTTGTCATATTTTTTATGTACACATATAATAAAATATATTACGTATATATATTTTTTTACTTTAAAAAAAAAGGAAAAAATAAAGAAAAATGTAAAAAAAAATTTAAGCTATATACATTATGTAAATACATTAATTAATAATTTTATATAATTTTAACTTTGGTGTATAACATGAAATGCTACAAAGAAACGTTATTGAAACATATTAGATACGTTTCTTTGTATAGTGGGTAACCTAACAATTTAACACACATTTATAAGAATAATACTTATGTTAAAATCTATGTATTAATTTAATAATCATGTGTAACAAAAATTTTTTTTTGATAAAATACAAATAAAATTTTATAAAAGTGATTGTAATATAATAATATAATTTATTATGTAGATGAATACATACCGGAATAGATTGGTTACTCGAACAGGCACTATTTTTGGACATATTTATAGTTTTTTGTCATACACATTAAATAACACAATATATGTATATATAATCACCGTATTCTTGAATTTGCCTTTCTTAAACTCTTTTTCTTGTTCACAAGATTCACAAGAATATATACGCACGTGCACGTGTAAGGTAATATACACGCGGGAGACGGAAGGCGGAAGGCCTGATGGCGCCATCGACATCAATATTCAGACGATATTTATATAGATATCTACTGGATATATAATTGATATTTATTAGATTTTGGCATGGATATCCATACAATGTTCTATATATATTTTATAAAAGATATTGGTAATAATGTTTATTAAAATTAAACAGTTTTAAATATCTTTTAAAAAAGTTTTTATTTCTTTCAATATGCATATGTATGTAATGCGTATCTCACATTCTCGTACAGAATGCGTATCTCACATTCTCTTGCTTCATTAATAAGCAGTACAAATAGAATTTAGATAAACTTAAACGCAAATAATTAATAATTAATATTTAATCTGTTTAGCTATTTGGAACATAATACGCGTACGGATCATAATATTCTAAGATTACAGAATTTATAAATTTATGTTTAAATATGTGTATTAACAGTAGTTTAAAGCAAAACATTATATATACAGGGTGTCACTTAAAGATCGCCACTAAATACTTATTGTTAGCGTTATTTTTTAATAAAGAATTAGTTGAAAAGTTCTAAGTAATTTTTGTCTATAACACTCATTAAAAGAGTGGCATCTGGCAGTGAGCACACATGATTAGCCGCACGATTCACGTGCATTAAGTTAAAGCTCGGCGCTGTTTGGCCGTATTGTACGCAATTAACTCCTTTATTAAGTATTATAGAAGAAAATTACTTACAACTTTTCGGCTAATTTTTTTCGTAAGAAATAACTATATGTACTTAGTGAGCGGCTTTAAGTGACACCTTGTATGTGTGTGTGTGTGTGTGTGTGTGTGTGTGTGTGTGTGTGTGTGTGTGTGTGGCGTGCGCGCGTGTGTGTATGCTTTGTATCGCTTTTAGACTCAGTCTCTTCGGAATTTACAGACATACAGGAATTTAAAAAGTTTATATATCATTTCCTCACACACACACACACACACACACACACACACACACACACACACACACACACACACACACACACACACACACACACACACACACACACACACACACACACACACACACACACACACTCTCTCTCTCTCTCTCTCTCTCTCTCTCTCTCTCTCTCTCTCTCTCTCTCTCTCTCTTTCTGTCTCTTAATTCTACTTGTAATTAATTATAACGCAAAAAAAATATATATATATTGCTCCAAAAGTGCACGCATACATTATATATCATACAGCATACATATAATTACATATGCTTTAACTTAACAATTACGCTTCAACTTAATCATATTTATTTATACGCTTGTAAATAACCTTGAAAAAAATAATGCAAAAATTCATATTTTAAAAACATTGATGAGGAAACATCATCGTATGTAAAATAAATAAATCAAAACTTTTAGGAAATAAAAACGTAACAATATACGTATAGATATCTCACTATAAAACTGCATCTATATAAAACTACAACATTTAGTTTTATAGTAAACAATGAAGTGAAAATTATCGAAATAAAGGAAATAGACAATAACAGTAATTGTATGGGTAAATAACTTCCATATTACAAATTACAATTTAAGTACTCTGCGTTGATACCACTGCTT
>NW_028141159.1:25216788-25358206 GCF_030444845.1 Prenolepis imparis
AATATGCTCTCTGACCCAGTAAATACGTGGATGTAAAGACTGGTACATTATTTTTTCTTGATTATACTCTGAATTCGTCTATAATTCGTAAAGAGAATTAACCCAAGAAGACTAGAGAATATGATGTAGAAAAATTATATAAAAACATTGAATTATAGTTTATTAATATTTACTATAAACTTATTTTGATTTATTATTATATATAATCTTAGTTTTTCTTTGAATGCGAAGATCGAATCTTTTATTAAATTTATTTTGAAACTTTATTTAAAATAATGTGTTAAGTATATAATTATTTGTTCATTATTATTATTTTTCTTCTCCGGCCACATATACTATATGTTCACTACGTGCAGTATATAATATTATGTATGTATATGTGTATTAAAAATATATGCGATATATATATATGTGTGATAAAAAACGATATGTGATAAAAACGATTAAATATACGTACAATATATGTGATATAAAAATGAGAGAAACTTTTTCTATTAAAAAGTAGATATTTTTCATATAAAAATAAATAAAAAGTGTGAAATTTTTGTCTAAAGCTTTGTTTATAAATTTCACTAAATAATTTCACATTTTTATTTATTTTTTACATGAAGAATCTACTTTTTATCTTACACCTATATATTTCAACTATCCTCTATATATCCCATATAGTACAGGTAGATTATTAGTATATACGCAGTATATCGCAAACATATATCCCATTAATATTCGAAATACGTCCACGATATTTTGAGAATGTACGGAGGACGTACTAATGTTTGTCCTAGAAGCCTACTCAGTATATACTGAGAATATTTCTTGGTATATCATAAGTATATTAACAAAATATTTTGATCACATTATCAAGAAATATTCTCAGTATATACTGAGTAGGCTTCTAGGGCAGACATTAGTACATTCTCCGTACTTTCTCAAAATATCGTGGACGTATTTCGAATATTGATGGGATATACACAATCTACGTTTGCGATATACTGCGTATATACTCAGAATCTATCTGTGCTGTCTGGGATATATATCATAAGTATATTCTTTGTCAAATACACTATAATATAATATAGTGTATTTGACAAAGAGTATATACTAATTCATACTTAAAATTATTTTCTCAGAAGACGAAATGGTTAAAAAAAAGACCAAGATACAATATTATGAAAATTCTGAAGACTCTGAATACTCTGAAGAATCTAATAGCATCCTTCTAAAACATCCACAAATGACAGGTAAGTTAACAAAATAAATAGTTCAAGTTTATTTAATTATAATATATGTATATAGATCTATTTATTTTATTGTTATATGTAATTAATTTATTATTTAAATATTAACATCTTATAATTTTTTTAATTTTTCTTTTTTTTATCTTTAAATTTCAAGTATCTACTAAATTAAATTAGACAGTATTGGAAATCAAGTATATACATTTTGTTTTTCATATCGAAGATGTAATTAATAAAAGTATGTATTTTTTTGTATGCTCATAAAAACAAATTGTTGGAGAGCGCGCGAAGAAAAGACTAAAGTGAAGCGACGGAAAGCAGGAGAGAATAGATTAGCCACGTTACGTAACAAGAAATGTTTAATTTTACGAAAACAGATTTACAATAATTACACTAATGACTTTTCTAACAATTAATTCTTTCAGATGTCAAAATCGTATCAATTGAGAGCGGTTGTCGGCGGTAATTTAGCAGTTATAATAACTCAGCGGATATGCGGTTGCGAAAGCGGTATTGCCAAAAAAGGCCTGGCGGCGATCGGGTTGAGCTCCTTTTATTGTTTCGACAACGGAGCTTCCCCTATAGCAAAGCGCCAATAGTTTTCATAGTTTTAAAACTTGGTCGAGGTGACCCAAGGGCGCCGCGTGTAATTGGCCGTCTCATGTCTGCGCGGAGTACGCGTGCTCCTGACATGCGCGAGGAGTTAGATCGCTCGATCGATTGGCCTTTAAAGGCCCACGTGATGCGGCCGTGCTTGTTTCTCGTGATATCGATATCTGCGAGACGGTTGCGATGACTGTTAGCTATTTATTTTGTTTGATGTTTTTGTTGACAGAACTGACGTGACGATTTATTACTCATTTGCCCTTTTAAACCAAAAGAAAACCGAATAAGGACAAGCTCGACAATTACAGCTGGACAGAAACAATGATTATTAATTCTCTATATCGCAACTCCTTTTCAGCGTTTTGAACATTCCCGCCCACTTTGTTACTACGTGACAAAATATAGACCTTGCGTAGGAAAGGTTCGACCTATAGTCATCGATTTTTCGATATCGATCGGCGTGTTCGATGGCCCTGGTGCTGTCGCAGTCGGCGAGGCCGTGTGTTGCGGCGCTGTGGTTGGCGGCTGCGCGGAACGCGGAATGCGGCACGTGGCAGTTGCGAGCCACGTGGAGAGAGTGCGTAATCGCGAGAGAGAATTGCGACTATTCCGAAAATAATTCGATTCGTGGGATTGCGCGTATGTGAGTGATAGGGTGCTTTCCGATTCACGCATGATGCGCATGAAGCGACAGAAAATCGTTCCATTTCACGCTAAAGGCGCGGGTACAATGGAGATCCGTAACCATAACCATAACCGTAACCGTAAAAGTTGGTTTATTTGAACTTTTACGGTTACGGTAACGAAAAGAGGTTAGATTCAGAATGTATCTTCTAGATACATACAGCACGAGTGTGAGGTTATATGTTTATAACCAAATATAAATATTTATAATAAATAACAATGGATCCGACGGACCAATGTTTAATTGAATTGGTTGAGAAGTGTCTCCATTTATATAATAAAAGCAGTCCTGATTATAAAGATAAAATAAAATCACAAAATTCGTGGTGTAGCATTGCAAAAGCATTGAATGCAACAGGTACGTATATGTTATCGTGTTATCATAGTTTAATTAATTAATTTATTTAGTTTATTTATTCTATAGTAATACAAGAGCGGTTATATATGTGCACTATAATTTAATCATACATATATTATTATGCAGCTGCTGACTGCGAACATCGATGGAGCCAATTGCGAGAACGTTTTACTCGCGAGAGAAGATTATTAAAAGCAGGACTTCCATCTGGCTCAGGATCCTCAAAACAGTTTACTCCTAGTGATCTATATAAAGCTTTACAATTCTTAGAACCTCATATTAAAAGTAGAAGGTATGTAATTTATTACCCATTCAAGTATTTTCACGAAATTTATTAAATTATGTATTTATATTCTTATACGCTGCAGTCTTCTAAAAATTGACTCATCTGTATAGTTACTGCATCTGTACATTTTTTAATTAAAGATAGTCGACTATGCTAAATATAATGTATTAAATTATACATACTACATGCCCTAATAGCACACCATATCCGAAATACATTCTGAGGATATCCAGAGGATGTCCAGAGAACATTCGAACATCCTCGGGATGTTCTCCGAACGTCTTCGGGATATATGTGCTGTTAGGGTGATAACTACGCACGTAAAAAAAAGTATTTTCCAATTATTCCAGGACACGTGGAAATGTTTTAAAAAGACCCTTGTCATCATCTGAAGAATCTGCTATGTGGGATACGCTAGAGACCGATGAGTCAGATATAATCGAATATCTACAAAATATGGGGAATAATAAAATTAAACTTGAAACGCAAGTAAAAAATAAATTCAAAGAATCGGAAGACGATATATTGAAAGTGGAATCGTCGAATGAAAATAATGCCAATTTATTGAATGTCAAAACTTCAGCTCTCAATAAAACACATACAGACATTGTAAGTAACAAAACAAAAAAAACTCTAAAAACCTCTGTAAGTGCCGAAGATGATGCATTACACGTTGTTTCTGAAGCACTGCAAAGTGTGAAAGGACTATGTGAATCTACTGACAAATGCGATGATGTTGCCTATAATTTTTGCATGACTATATACAGTCAATTTAAGAACATGTCGAAGAAAAAGCAAAAAATCGGTCGTACCAAGATTAATACCATTATGCTAGAATTGGAATCTGACTCAGAGTAAACAGTATTTTATTTTTTATTTTATTTTATTTTTTAATTTTGTGATTCTATCCGAAAGTTAGTTTTGTTTTCTATGCTATTGTAGTTTATTTTATAAAAAATAAATAATTGTGTTAAGTTTTGAACATATATATATATATATATATATCATTGTTAGATTGTAGATCCACCGTGAAACTGTGATTACTTTTCTATAGGTATTAGTTGCAACAAATATACTATATAAAAATGAAATATATATAAGTTCAAGCTTTACAATTAGAATGGTACTTTTATAAAAAATAAATGTGATTAATGAAAAAAATGTGATATTATCCAAAGAAATAAGTTTTAGTTTTATAATTATTTAAGTTCTATCACATATGTGTAAACGAGTGGCAATTTTATAATCGAGACTTATAATGTAGCTATTATCCAAAGTTTATTAATAAAGAAATAATGTGTGATACCTGATAAGATTATTATTTAATGAATTATTTAAAATAAAAGAATACTAAACATTCAAAATAATGTCGATAGTAAATGTTATGAATAGTAAACATCTTCATGAATTGTAGGATTAAAATGATCCTCTCGTGATGTATGCTTCTTGCCACAAAACTGCGCCTTCTGGAGAAACTAAGTATTCGGCAAGCGTGTCACGTAAGGTAACATTCTTTCGTGTAGCATTATTAGTTCCCATTCTTCCCATCTTCTTAAAGATAATATTTTTGTCGTATTGTCTCCACTGTCCAGATATGACATTTCCTTTCTTGTCCCATGTATCAGCGTAATTGGGAGGGCAGTACATAGCATTTTCTGGTTTTGAAATTAATTCTGATTTCCGGAGAAAGTTATGAAGACATAATCCTGCACACACAATCCATTCCGCGGTATCAACATGTGCAATAATCGTTGATCGAAAGATTCGCCAACGACTGGCCAGAATTCCAAAGGAATTTTCAATAACACGACATGCTCGAGAAAGACGATAATTGAAAATTTTTTGTGTTTTATTTAAATTGTTTCCAGGATATGGTCGCATAATGTAGCTCTTTAAAGGAAACGCTTCATCTGCAACCATATAATATGGAAACTTCGTATCAGTTTCTGGTAAGCAATTGTCGTCTGGTATTTCCATTTCGTTGTTATCGAGAGCTATTCCAAAAGCCGATTCTTTGAAAACTCCTCCGTCACTTTGGGAACCAAAAGCACCGACATCAACCAGAGTAAAAGTGTACTTAGCGTCACAAACTGCCATTAATACGATACTAAACGTTTTTTTATAATTGAAGAAACTGGTTCCAGTATTATAAGGAGCTTGTACAACGATGTGCTTTCCATCAATCGCGCCGAAACAATTCGGCATATTCCATAGTTCTTGGAAATCTTGAGAGTATCTTTTTAAGTCATTCATAGTAGGTTTTGGCAAATATATAGGCGATAACTTGTCCCATATAATCTTGCAAGTTTCACGGATAACTTTGCTCACAGTTGATTTTGAGACGTAAAAGTTCCATGCAACAGTTTGCATACTGCATCCATGAGCAAGATAACTACGAAATAAAATATTCATGTTATGACAGTTCAAAAAAGACATACGTACATTATTTAATTATTGAAAGTATTACAAAATATACTTACTACAAAGTAATACATAATCGATGTTCTGGTGACAGAGGCTCTCGAATACTTCTTTTTACTAGAGATTCTTGCACTAATTCTAATAGTCTTTTAAATTGTGGAACAGTCATTCTAGTAAACTTGAAAAACTGCTCGTCGTCATTGTTTTTAATAAATTAGAAGAGAGTATAAAAATGACCTTTTTGCTTCCGCTGTAATAACATTGGTCGATCCCAATATCTTCTTTTTGAAAACTTTTTATTTTTTTTCCGCAATAATTGCAGAATTATTGTAGCCAAATTAACAGCCACAAGAGTTATTTTTTTAATACGCTGAATATCCATCAGTAAACAGTGAAATTTCTGCACTGTGTAAAAGTTAAAATAACAGAGGTTAGAATCAACATAAACATAAACTCACGTTACGGAATTACGGTTCGTTACGTTAAGTTACGTTACGACTATAGGCTGCCATTGTAAACGATAGAAGGCGATTTCTTACGGTTAGATCTTACAGTTAAGCTTACGAATCTCCATTGTACCTGCGCCTTAATGCGTGGGTGCTTTCCGATTCACGCATGATGCGCATGAAGCGACAGAAAATCGTTCCATTTCACGCTAATGCGTGTATTAGGTATGTGATAGTAAATTTGTAAAGAATATAACCTAGATTCTTATCCTTTTATGCGCATTTAGCTGCTTATTGTCCGAGAACATAAAAGGACTTTACAGATGAAAATTTTCTATGCAGTTTAATTAAAAAATAACAGGAACAGAAAAAGTGAATAATTACAACACCACCAAAAATAAAGATACCAATTCGTCAATTTTGGTCACGTGACGTCTTTTGACGCTAAAAATGAGCGTCGAGCGTCAGCATGAAAAGGCACCTTTACATACGGTTGGAAGAAAAATGGCGGACGATTATACTTGCTCTTACAGAGCCTTAGAAAAAGTGATTCTGGAAAGCGAGTTTATTAAGCAATGGAAACGCAAACGGCAAGAGATAACGTGTTCGTGTATCGATAGTAATTAGTTGGTTTTGTTTGTGGATCAAATTCATTGGTCACTTTTGTGATTATTGTCGTAAAGTGAGTATATCATATCTGCGTAACAAACTGATTATTAAACAGTGGAAAAAACAAGAGACCACACGTGTGTAGATTGATAATAATAATCAGTTTGTGGTTAGGTTAGGTTAGGTAATAACCGGCCGGTTTGTGGATCACATTTATTGGTAATTTTGGTGATTATTGTCGTAAAGTAAGTATATTTATATTACTTATTAATTATAAATATAGCGTTTTGTGTTGAATATATGTCATAAGTTTAAGAAATAATTACATGCCAAAAATATTCTGTTACCATTAAAATTTTGGTGTTATTTATTTATTTTTAGTTTATTATTTAAAAAATGATAATATATTGCGAAATCTATTTCAACAGGTGGCTATCTAGATAAAAGGAAAAAGGAAGTAAAAAAAAAGTATTGCAATTCTATTCGACGAAGAATATAATTAACAAAACAAATAGAAAAATGACAGAAAGCAATTCAATAAATGAGGAGAGAGATGAATCTCAATTACTTAACGAGGAAGAATGTGAAATGCCATGGCCAGCATATTCTGAAGTTTACAAGTTTGAACCAAAACTCAGTAAAGAAAAAAAACTTCGCTTTTTCATGTAAACTTTGTATAGGTAAGAAAATTATTCAAGCAAGTAAAAGTTCTGCTGCAAATTTGAAAAAGCACATAAATGTAAGTTATATTCATATTTAAGTAGTAATAACTCTCAAAACGCATATAATGATAATGATAAACTCTACAGCTTAATTAAAGTAGAAAATTATAATACAAAAGCTTCTGAATAAGGAAATTGAAGTTAATAAGTATTACTATTTTATGTGCGTTTAAGTTGTATTGTGCTGCTTAACTACTCAGACAATATTGTAATCTTGATCTTTTTCATTAGAATTTTCTATTCAATTATACTTGAGAATATGATATATCGATATATGATATTAAAGTATAAGACTTAGAATATCTTAAATAATTTATTTTTATGGAAAACACGTGATTTAGATATGAAATGTTTTTGTGTGATTAAAATATTTACAAATATGTATGCAAAAATAATTTTTTTATTTTTTTCTTTATACCGAAAGTCGTGATCATATATATAAAAAGTATATAAAATAAAATACATAATAAAACTAAACTATATAAAAAATTGAATTTAGATTTTCAGATTTTTAGATTTTTCAAGGAATCCAAACAATTTTGAAAAATATTTTGAGTCAAAGATGCAACATAAAAGAGTAGGTATAAAAGAAAGACATTTTGCATGAAATAACAAAAGCACTTTTTCCTTAATTACAATTGTACTTTAATAATAAGAAAATTTTTAATCGTAAAAAATCAATTACATATTTAGATTTTTTGTGTAAATGTGAATGAATGTATTAATAGCGTTAACTTTCTTCTTAAGCTAGCTTTTTTAAGTTTTAATCTTTTTTTGCAAGACTAATTAATTTTTTGTTTTTCATACATGTATTTTTTATCTCATGTTTCTAAATATGTTTCTTTATTATTTGAAATTTATTAGACTTTACATAACTTGTAAAAAATATGCATTATTTTCTGTCTTACTATATCTACTCTTTCCTACATTTTATTATATCTAACAAAACATGAAATTTATTAATTATTTATTTAATCAAGATTTTTCTAATATATATTATTTTATTATGTACATTTTAAATAGGCAAAGCATCCATATTATTTAAAAAATATTGAAAAAGCAAAACTGGAACTTGCAAATACTAAACGACAAAATGAAGATACCTCTAATTGTACGACAAAGAAACAAAAAATATTAGAAAATTGGAGTTCCAGAAATTCTACAGTCACTCAAAAAAAATTAGATACCGCTATACTGCGGTTTATTGTTGAAAACGTTCTGCCTTTCTCAATTGTAGACAGTTCAACGTTTGTTGAGTTGGTTAGAATTGGAATACCTTCAAATATTAATATAATATGCAGAAAAACATTAAAAGAAAAAGTCAATCAAGCATATTTTAAAATGAAAACTGCTGTTGAAAATAAATTGGCAGAAGTTGAAGTAGTATTAACAACGACAGATTTATGGAGTAAAGCAAAAAGGTTATTAATACAATTTTTTATATCTTTATTTTATTATAAATATGTATAATACACTACCCTCCATAAGTTTGGAAACACCTTACATTTTACAGTTAAACAATTGCATGGCAGCGATCTGTCATAAATAAAAATGTCATTTAAATATTTTACGTTTATTTTACAATTTATTCATACAAAAAATCTACACAGATCTGTCAAAAAAGTCCTCTTAATTTAAGAGAAAGATTCTCTAAAGAAATATTCTTTAATTAGATATTCGTAACATGCAAGAATATAAACTTAATGGGATGTTTTTTATCTTTATCAGTATATTATTTGAAATATTATTAATCGTGATAACTAAAAACAGTCTTATAAATGGACATTTGTTATTTATTGCATACGGTACCCTTCACAAGTTTGGAAACACCTTACATTTTACAGTTAAACAATCGCATGGCAACGATCTGTCATAAATAAAAATGTCATTTAAATATTTTACGATTTATTCACACAAAAAATCTGCACAGATCGCTGCTACGCAATTGTTTAACTGTAAAATGTAAGGTGTTTCCAAACTTATGGAGAGTACTGTATATATGTAATAAAAATGTGCAAAAATTTTATTATAAATATTTTTTCCTTTAGGGTTTTTTCAATTCATTAAAATTTGTATTTTTTGTAGAAGTTATCTAGGAATAACAGTTCACTGGATTAATTCTGAAACTCTAAAAAGAGAGTCAGCTGCATTAGCTTGCCGGAGAATCAGAGGAAAGCATACACATGATATTTTGGCGAAGGCCATTCATTCTATATGTTTGGAATATCATATACAGAACAAAATATGCTGCACAACAACCGATAATGGGTCAAACTTTGTTAAGGCGTTTCAGTAAGATTTTATAATATTTTCTTATTAACATGTGTTATTTTAAATGATATTTACAAATGAATTTACAAATAAATGATATTTACAAATAAATGATATTTACAAATAAATTTACAAATAAATGATATTTACAAATGAATTTACAAATAAATGATATTTACAAATAAATTTACAAATAAACGAAAAGGGCTTACGGATGAATGTCGCGTGCTGGAAATAGCGTATAATGTCGACGTCTAAATTTTGATGAGTATAAGAGCTCCTAGCCCTGAAAATGCAAACTGTAACGTTGACATTACGCTGTTCCAGCATGCGACATCCATCCGGAAGTCTTTTCATTGATTTATAAATAATTCTGTTGATATTAGTGACCACGCAAAAGCCTTGAAACTAATAATTATAAATTTTTTAGAACTTTCGAGAAAAATAAAAGTGACGATTCAGAAGACTCTGATGAATTTCACGATATTAGTGAATTATTAATTGCGGGTGATGCAGAAAATGCAGGTCTAGAAGATTTGATTCTTCCACCACATCAAAGATGTGCAAGCCATACATTGAATCTCATTGCAGCCAAAGATTCTGAAAAAGCATTACACAGTGACGTACAATACAAAAAAGTATATAGAACGACATTTGCTAAACTAACTAAGTTATGGAATAAGCAGAATCAATCAACCCAAGTTGCTGACAAAATTAAAGAAATGTGCGGCGTCTACTTAAAAACTCCTGTTGTCACTAGGTGAAACATTTACTTTTTTATATTATGTCTTTATTTATTTCTGTCTTTATTCATTTTTATTAGATCTAAAAGTATTCTCCAAAAATATTTTACTAATAAAGGTTTATTTTTTATTTTGATAGGTGGAACTCTACTTTCGATTCTGTTTCTCAATTAGTATCACTTTTGAAAAATAAATCTGAAAGAGTAAACCAATGTTTACCCAGCAAACACAAAATATAACTGCAATATAACATAAAAGTAACCTGTGATATAACAGATGTTATATCTTAGTTACGTTGAGGCTATGTATCTCATTATATATCTACAATATAACTATGTAATATAATTGTAACATTTTTTTGTTATTTACTCGTTACAATAAAGTAACAGCAACATAACATAAATATAATACATTATATAACAGATGTTATATCGAAGTTATATAGATGTTATATAATATGTTATATGACATTTACATAGATATTATAAAATATGTAATATAACGTCTACATAACTATTATATTGACATTACGTATTTTGAATTACGCGGGATTTGTTTTAACAGTATAGCAACGCCATTGCTATACATACCATAATTCCGTTTCCGATCTGTGCGGCATGGAGTGATCTGAGTGATATGGCGACATGAGGTGATTTTTCTTATCTGAGGTAATCCTTTTTTTCTTAATTAAATATATATGTGTTAAACATTGCATCAAGTCAGAAAAAAAAATTTCATCTAAATATATACAATATTAAGTTAACATTTTTCATAATTTATCATAAAGCTATTCTGCCTATAAATTTGAGGTTATTGTTGATTGTGAAAATATGCATATAAAAGTATATAATCAGTTGAGTTTTAAATCTTTTGGCATTCCTTTAATATTCGCTATACTTTCATAACGATAAAGATGATAACCTCAAATTATTAGGTATAATATTGTATATAATTAATCATCAAAGATACTTATATATTAACAAATTGTACAACACACACACACACACACATATATATATATATATACATATGTATTATAAAAATATTCATAACTTTAATTTACATATTTTTTAATCCGTCACAGGCTGTACACGAAATACATCGATTGAATATCAATCCAAAAATTGTCTTCTTTCCGCCAGTCAAACAAATATTTGTGTTGTGCGTACGTGCTTTGCAGTATATGGAACAGTGAGAAAATTATTGTCATCAACGAAGGTATATTACTTTGATAGTAATTTAAGGTAATATTTACATAAATAATTCTATTTGTTATCGTTTTCTGTCAAAATGTATTACTTTATTTTTTATATATGGAATTTGGTTTGACGTATCAAGCATATAAAAAACCTGTTGTGCACTATTCTAATCTAACAGTATAAAATGCAAATACTTTGAGTGATAAAATTGCTTAATAATACATATTTTAATATTTCGCCAAAAAATGTATTGAGAATTTCATAATTTTTAAAAGTATTTTGAAAATCCGAGGAATTGTTTTTTTTCCAAGAAGATATTTATTAACATTTAACTAGACAGCTTGATATATTTCTCACAAAGAAAGTCATTAAATTTTCATGTTAATATATATTTTATTGTCATTTTTTTATTAATGCTAATAAATGATAATGAATGAATAACATTTTCAGAAATATAAAGAAAGGTTTCTTTCAATTTGTACGACAACAAATATAAGCTATTTTAAACACATCAACACGCATATTTTAGTACTTATTACTACGAAATATTATTAATTCAACATGCCAAAGGACATAAGATTTTTATCTAAAAGACGAAAGAATCAATTAATCAATTGTCAATATAATTTACATAAAAATTTAAATTTATTACAATTAGCCGAATCAAACAAAGCATGTAATAATATTAAAGAATCAACATTAACTCGTGAAGAATGTAACAATAATATATCTTGTAAAGATAATATATTATTTAACGATTCTAATGAATTTCATGAATTATTATTTGAGATAGAACATGATACGAATAACAAAAAAGAATGTAACATTGAATTAAAGCATAATACACCTACAACAAATATGTCCCATTCTAATAATGAGAATAATTTATGGAAGGATTTACAAATGTTAATTATTAATTATAATATTCCACATAGCTGTGCAAACGAATTACTTCGTATTCTTATAACACATGGTCATGTGGAATTACCTTATGATGTCAGATGTCTACTTAGAACGCCACGAAATACATTTATGCATATTAAATCTATGGGCAACGGTCGTTACTTTCATTTTGGTATTTCGTCTTCTCTTGAGCGATCAATACAGATGTATTCTACATTTATAAAAACAAATGAAATTACATTAAATATAAATACAGATGGTTTACCACTTTGTAAAAGTTCTGGAAGCCAATTTTGGCCTATTATGGGATCAATAGAAGGAATAGATATTTACACATCACCATTCATAATCGGTGTGTACCATGGCATGTGCAAGCCTAATGATGCAAACGAATTTTTAACTGATTTTATCAATGACTTTATTTCTCTTTCACAAAATGGAATAACTGTTTTGAACACTAAATATACTGTTGCTATTGGTGCAATACTATGCGATGCCCCAGCTAGGGCATTTATTACATGCACCAAAGGCCATACAGGATATTTCTCTTGTCCTAAATGTATACAAGAAGGTGATTTTGTTCATAATAGAGTAGTCTTTCCACAAACTCATAATACGTTGCGTACTAATGATGCATTTAAAAATCGTGCCCAACCTGAACATCATACAGGTGATTCCATATTAGAAAAACTTCATATTGGAATGATATCGCAAATTCCACTGGATTATATGCATCTTGTTTGTTTAGGTGTTACAAAACGATTGTTACAAATTTGGCAAAGGGGAAATAAACATTTCAGATTATCGAAAGAGTGTGTAAATTTAATTTCACAACATTTAATGGTGATTAAGCCATATATTCCAGTGGAATTTGCGAGAAAACCTAGAGATTTACGAGACATTGATAGATGGAAAGCCACTGAATTACGTCAGTTTTTATTGTATACTGGAATTGTAGTTATGAAGTCCACGATATCTTCAATTTATTATAATCACTTTTTATGTCTTAGTGTTGCAATTAGAATATTGATTGATCCACAATTGTGCGTGACATTTAATGACTATGCAAATTCATTATTATTGCATTTTGTATCGAATTACGGGAATATTTATGGTGACCAATATCTCTCATATAATGTGCATAATCTTATTCATCTAGCCAATGATGTAAACATGTTTGGTTCTTTAGACAACTTTAGTTGTTTCAAATATGAGAATAATATGCAAAAAATTAAGAAAAAATTGCGATCAGGAAAACCTTTAGAGGAATTAATAAATCGTACATCTGAAGAATTACAGCTTCCAATTCAACCGTGTCACAAAAAAAAATATCCTATTGTTATTTACACACAAAAAAACAATATTTCTCATCTACAATTCAAAACTTTTAAAATTGCTATTAACAAAGCTGATAATTGTGCTTTACTGTATGATATGTCTGTGATTTTTGTTTTGGAAATTTTTGAAGACCGTGGGATTGTATTTATTCGTGCGCAACGATTTTTAAATCTTAAATCTCTATTTACTAAACCATGTCCTTCGGAAAAACTTGGTATATTCATGATACCAAATATTACTTGTTTTAATATTATTAAAATTCCAGCGACACAAATACAAAGAAAGTGCGTAAAATTGAAATTTTTTGATGAAAGTAATTCGTTTGTTACAATATCACTTTTACATAGTAATAATTAAAATGCATTTTGAGTAGATTTGATATATTCTACATTTTTTATTTTTGCATAACTTTATAAATTAATTTTAACTAATACGTTATGATGATTTTAATATAAATATTTTACTTTATCTTTCGTCTTTAAGATAAATGTTATATATGCGTTGTAATTTTTGTGGAATTTTCATTTATGGATATCATTAATGTGTGAGTACAATCTTTTAAAATTTAGGCAATTAATATTTTCGCATGAATATATTATAATATATCTATAATATCACAGATATGATATTATATCTTTGTATGAAATGTTGATCAACATTTACTGTTTATATATATACATATGTATTTACCAACAGATAATGGATGCTTATACCAAACAAGATAAAAAAAATTATGCAGTAGTTAAATTTCTGTCGGATGGTACATTTTCTGAAATTCCTACTACCTGGCTTTGTAAAGAAGGTGAGACAGATCAATGTTGGTGGCCGCCACGAACAGCAAATAGCGCAATTTTAATTACAAATTGTGCAAGTCCAAATACCGACATATGGAGCAGACATGAGATAGAAATAATAAAATATTGTTGTAAGTACTTATACATTCTCTATATAGTCTCTATTTTTAATCATAAATATTTTTTCTTAAATTTAAAATTATTTATATAATAAAACAATAAATAAAACTTAATATAATCGTATATTTTACAATAATTGTCAAAATAAATGCGCGTATTAGCGCAGAAAAATGTTTCTATAATTTATTTGTAAATTTATTCAAATAAAGATTAATAGCTAAAAAATATATTATTATTTACAGCTTTGTTTATGTAATGAAATTAAATTTTAAAGTTAATATATAATATTTTTAACATTTAAAACATTTAATTCTAAATTGAAATTTAAGAAATACATTTAATTCTAAATTGAAATTTAAGAAATACATTTAATTCTAATATTAAATTTAAGAAATACATTTAATTCTAATATTAAATTTAAGAATAAAGCATTTTTTTCAATCACGATGCGACTTATACGAAAAATTGACATTATTTTTACTTTCTTTTTTACAGCGTCATTAGAATCAGCTCGAAAAAGTGCATCAGATGCATATTATCACACAACTGATGACGAACGATTAGGACGAGGAAAAAGACAATCGCGCCCATATAATCGATACAGTAGTGATGAAGAACACGAAGAAACACAATCTCGAAAATTTAATAAAAAACAACGTTCATGTAATCGTAGCAATAACAGTGACGAAGAAGAATACGAAGAAACACAATCTCGAGAATTAAACATTAAAAGTACATCTTGTCAAAGTATGTAAAATATACTCGCATCCATAAAATTATCGCATCACTAAATGTTAAAATTTTGGATAATAAGAATGTGGACATATGGAACGCTCTCATTATATTAATGCTAACAAATTTTACAATATTTGATAAATATTTTGTATAGATATACAATCCTTTTTTTTGAGGTACAAAAAGTCCTTAACAATTTACCATTTTTTAATTTAAAGTAGCTTAAGTTACTGTTTACAAAATTTTGTAAAAATATAAATAGATTGTAAATCTTTGAAAGATTTAAATTATAGTACAATGCATATTTTGTGAAAAACAAGTTGTATCAATACTTTATTGTTTGTCGATTTTGAAAGGAGATATCAGTGAAGATTACTTTAGTATGAACTTTATTTTATATACAATGTAATTTAAAAAATGGTTAGTATGTTGGTTAATATGTTACAGAGAGCGGGAGAAAAACTTGCCACATACTTTTAGAGATTGTTTCATATGTAACCGCATATAAAAAGAAAGATCTTTAAATTGTGATATATATATTCTATTACTATTTTTTTATGGTACTCATTTTATTAATAGTCTGATTTTTAAATATATATTTTTAGGAAAAAGACTTACAGAAAAAAACTGTTCGAGTGCTATTGCATCTACTCTACCATCGTGTCCTGACAACTTTGGTTTAAATAATAATATACTCTCTACAAATAATGTCTCACAAAAAAGTTGTGGAAGCCGTTTTAATGAGACTTTGTCAAAGAAAGGTAACTCGCATATTTTTTTATATTATCTAAATATAATAGTTGTTATAATAATTATTGTAACAAATATTTAGGAATGGAAAGTGTTTCATTGTCTAAACAAAAAGAAAAGGAAGCCGAAGAAATGGAAAACATACCCATAATATTTGATGGTATGTGTGTGTGTGTGTGTGTGTGTGTGTGTGTGTGTGCACATATGTTATATATGTATATGAGATACTAATAAAATACATTATTTGCAATATTTTAGGATATGTACCGTGTATAGAGGATTTAAAAGAAAATGTGAATATAAAACGTAAGTAATTTTTTATTTCTTTTTCATTTACAGAGTATTTTACTCACTTACAAGGGACGAAAATTTAGAAAACCCTCAAAATTTATTAAATTTATTTAAATTAAAATTTTACAATACTTATTTATACATAATTTTGTAAAAATAAAAGAGATGCAACTTTTGTAAAAATTTTCTTCAAGGAGTGATTTCACTCCCTCAAATCCGGACAAATAAAAAATATTGTAGTTTTGTGTTACAGATGAACTACTCTATTTATACACAATGTTTCAGAATAAATTCTGAATTTTCGGATTGCTTAAGCTCTGGTTAGATATTTCATTCACTTTTATATACATATGCATATGTGTCTTATTGCAGAGAATTTACAACAAATGGTACACATGCAAGCAACAGTAAACATAACGTTACAAGACATAAACCAACGTTTAAAAAGAATAGAAAAAGCTATTATTACAAAATGTGTATCAAATTTTGATGTAAATGACAATATTATCACGAAATTTTTACCTTGTAGCACAGTAGAACGTATAAAGCAATTTGAATCATTATTGAAAACTACAGAAGAGGCAGTTACTCAATTTGTAAGAATTCTTTGTATATTACTTATTTTATAGCAATCGCATTTTATTTAAAAGCAAATTTATGTGTACAAAATGTACGTTATTTTTACAGAGAGAGTATTTGTTGAAAATAGGAGGAAACAACCCTAGAGATAATATACAACGAATTTTGAAAAAAATTTTCACGAATGAGTGTGCTATGAATTGTTCCATGAAAGGAATTCGAAACAATTTCCGAGTTGGTGACTTAAATATAATAAAAATTGTTAGAAGTATGTGATATATATATATATATATACATACATACATATATATATATAAGCTGTGCTAAACTTAAAATTTATTGATAGTTTTATTAATTTAATGCATTTTCTTTTTTAAGGAGATTTAATTTTACGTCACGCAAGTCTAACAGAATCCGATTTTGATGGTATAGTCGCAGAATGGCTACGTTTTGCGAAACAAAGAAAAGAAAGAGAACACAAGATTAAGGGACAAGACAATGAAGAAAATGATGTACAACATAACGTTGATGAGTAACATCACCTAATACATATATAGATATATATTTTTTTATCTTTTTTAAAAATACATTTTTATCTTAATATATAAAAAATATAGTATCTATATATCTTTGAAGCTTCTGGAGCCTCGTTACAGCCATGTGTTAGATTATGACAGAGACGAGAAAACACGCTGAAAGTTTTATTTAGATGCCATTTTTAAATGAAAAGATACTTCAAAAAAACACTACTTCGGATGGCTTTAGCACACATTTTTAAAATACCTCGAAACTATTCTTTTCTCTTGACAGTCAATCAACAATCGTAAAATAATTGTGATATTAAACTTTGTCATGCGGAATGACTGTGCATGTGTAAAGATCAGACGGACTGGGCCTCATATTAGTCATTTTACAGCTTTTGATTAATTATAAAGGGAAAAGGATAGTTTTCAAAGTATTTTAAGAGTGCGCAAAAGCCATGCGAAGTGCTGTTTTATTAAAATATCTTTATTTCAAAATGACTTAAGAATTTTAGCGTATGCGTTCTTCGCCTCTAACGTCACAATTCCAACATGGTCGGTGAAGAGCCAGAAGTCTTAATAAGGTTTATAGATTTCTCTCTAGAAAAGGGGACATCATGGATAAATAGATAAATGTTTTCTGTATGATATATATGTATATAGACTAATGGGTGCTGGGATTGTCCCCTTTTGAGGACAAAGTCCGCATTAGCCTAAGTCCTCCAGGAAACATATATATATATAGACTAATGGGTGCTGGGATTGTCCCCTTTTGAGGACAAAGTCCGCATTAGCCTAAGTCCTCCAGGAAACATATATATAATACATCTCCTGATGTCCATTAAACAAAAGTATTTGTGTTCGTATAACAAAAAAATAATCAGAAAAAAGTTAAGTTTAAGTTATAAGAAAGGTAAACGTATAATAAAGTTATTGAATATATAACTTCTATTTGCTACGATTTGTGTATCTATAAATACATATATGTTTATACGTTTCCTGATGTGATAAAAATATGATTTCTGATGTTATAAAAAATGATTTGTTTTCTGATATAAAAATTGATTTGTTTTCTGATGTTATAAAAATATTATTTTATATAGACTTTCATTAAGATTGATATATATTTATGTTTGTCAAATTTTATTAGATATATAGGGATAGGTACTTTATGCTTTTGAATACCTATGAATTATGCCAGGAAAAAGTGTCTGAAAATGCTCTCATTATGCGCGAAAAATCTAGCAATTATGCGCCAATTATGCGTGTTAAATCCGTTATCTATGCGTTTTTATGCATTTGTATACTATTTCAATCTTTCACGTAATATATAACATATAACAGCCTATAAAAAAAGGGGGGTTCAATTTTGAAAAATTCGTCGTTTTCTCCCAAATCCGAGTGTTTTAAATACAAAAACTGCTTTATGCGATAATTACGCGAAAATCGCATTATGCTGCGTGGAAGTGTTATTATGCATTGTTATGCGATTGAAATCTGTCAATATTAATAAGTACTATGCATAACTAGTAAAATTTATGCTTAAGAACAATTTTTGACACATTTGCTATTATGCTCAAAGTATTATGCATAAAGTACCTATCCTTATAGATATAGTGATTTATATTGATTCATTTTGTGTATGTATTATAAAAGCATTTTTGGTAGAATTCTGGCATTTTTTTCTATTTAAAGTATGGTTTTATTATAAAACTTTTATTTTAAGACGTTATTAAAAAAATTTGCTAAATTTGTATTAATTGCCTATTTTAAAGATAAAGCATTATATGTTTTTGTTTAAAATACATAAGAAAAGTGCGATACAGTTTTTATTTGTCTTTCTGTAATTTTTATATTTAACACTTTGTTCTATGTAATGCAAAATGAACGTTGTGCAATATAGAAAAATATGTATATGTATATATATATTTGCAATATATATCGATCATATACTTTATTTACATAAAATGTGTATATCTTTGCTTATTCATCCCAAAACACAACTTCCAACAGGAATTACTTTTGCACATACTAATCTCAAGAAAGGTGTTTGAATTAATTCTAAGCAAAAATAAACGAAACATGTATTTTTACAATTTTCGTTTAGTTTCGCTTAGAATTAAATCAAGGATTTGTATGTGCAAAAGGTAAAGTATCTTAATGTTATAGTAATATAGCAGTTATATAACAAAACAGTAATTAATTACATTATATTAACGTTACAGTTACATTACATTAATATAACACCGCAGCAAGTTATGTTACTGTTATATAACTAATATATAATTGTTATATAATTATATAACAGTTATGTAACATTTCAGTTACATGTTATATTTATGTTAAGTAACTGTAACATTGTATGAGTGGGAAATTACAATTAACATATACGTTACATGTAATATATACGTTATATTACGTGTTACATTCAGTTACATTGTAATAATGTTGCTGTTATATATTTGTGTTTGCTGGGGAATGTTTATATCATAAAAATGTTTGATTAAATATAAATGTTAATCTAAATGTTGCTATTTGTTCACAATTAAAATTTATGTTATTTATTTTTGTTGCTTAATTTCTATTTCAGCACTTCATATTTTGTTGAAAAATAGACCCAGTCTTTCAATACTCGATATTTTAATTTGGTGAAAACTGCTTGAGCTATCCACTGATTCTGCTATATTGTGGACACGTAAGTTAACATACATTGCATATTCTAATTATTCAAAATTATTTCTATAATTTATATATATGTGTATGTTTAAAAATAATAATTAATATTTTTATACACCAATTAAATTTGAAGAAGCAAATATGTTTGGAGAAAATTATATGTTTATTACATTTTATATCAATATTTAATATTTTTTAAATTTAATTTAAATCTATATTTGATATAAAATCTTAAATTTTTTCTCATTTTTGTTTTTTATCTTGAAAAATCAGGAAATTCTTATGAAATTGGATTATTAAAACTCAGAAAATTTTTTAAAAAATTGCTTTAATCATTTTTTATTTTTTTTTGTTACTGGTCGGCAATCTGTTAGTACCATTATTGACACTCATGATTATATTAATTCTCTAATTTTTGTTTATATTGTCAAAATTTTGATTATTTAGAAAGTTTAACATTGTATCAAATATAAGTAGGTTCTATATTTTATTCAATACATAAATATTTACTTTAAAATATATATATATTTATAAAGAAATATAAAATATTTTTTAGGTTTTTCTGCTTTTTTATGTATATTTATGTATTTTTATTTTGATGTATATATTTTATGTAGAATATAACAGAGCGGGTACAATTTTTATAATATTTGTTTATAAAGGCATAACTTGCACTCTACGTTTACCATGCCTAAAGATATTAGATATTTAACACAAAGACGAAGGAATTAGATTATTAATCAAGATTTGCATAATGAAAATTCTATTTCATTACATAGTCAAGATGTTATTTCGTATTCCACTTTATCGAATTTAGCATCTAATGTAACAACTACAGAACAAGCGGCAAATATAAACGTAAATTCAGATAATTTTTGCACAAATGATATCATTTGAAGATATAAATCAATCGGAGGAATTATCAATAGAGGCACAGTTTGAAAGCAATGAAATATGTATTCCTGATTCACAAAATAATATACCTGCATTGACAGATATTTTAAATAATAAGTGTAACGAGCAAACCTTACGGGAAGACTTACAGAGATTAATTATTGAACGTAATATTCCTCACAGTACTGCTAACGAATTACTTAAAATATTAAGAAAACATGGTCATGTAGAATTGCCTGGTGATGTTAGAGTTTTAGTTCATACACCACGTAACGCGTCAATAAATATTAAATGTATGGGTAATGGTCGGTATGTACATTTCGGTTTTACTTCTGCTCTGAAACGATCCATAGAAATTTATTCCAAATTTATTAAGACAGATGAAATTAAAATAAACATAAATATAGATGGTTTACCAATTTCAAAAAGTTCTAGTAGCCAATTGTGGCCTATAATGGCATCGATTGAAGATATTAGTATTCATACATCGCCATTTGTAATTGGTGTGTATCACGGTATGTGTAAACCGAACAATGCAAATGATTTTCTCGCCGGTTTTGTTAACGAATTTTTGTTTCTCTCCGATAATGGCATAATTATTTGTAACAATAAATATAAAGTTAGTATTAACGCAATATTGTGTGATGCTCCAGCCAAATCATTCATCACTTATACGAAAGGTCACACAGGATATTTTTCATGTACTAAATGTATACAAGAAGGTGACTTCGTAATGAATAGAGTAACTTTTCCTGAAACTAATAATATTTTACGTACAGATGACTCGTTCAAAAATCGAACTCAAATTGAACATCACACAGGCGATTCTATATTGGAAAAGCTTTCCATCGGGATGATTTCACAAATTCCGCTCGATTATATGCACCTTGTTTGCTTGGGTGTTACAAAACGGTTGTTGACATTATGGATAAAAGGAAATAAAAATAACAGATTACGTGAAGAAAATATTAATTCAATTTCGCAACATTTAATGAATATTAAACATTGCATTCCTTCTGAATTTGCAAGAAAACCTAGACCTTTAGTTGATATTGATAAATGGAAAGCTACGGAATTGCGTTAATTTTTGTTGTATACTGGAATAGTAATTTTAAAGTCAACCATTCCTCCGATTTGGTATAATCACTTTCTTTCCCTTAGTGTTGCGATAAGAATAATGGCTGATCCACAAATATGTACGACATTTGTAACTTATGCACATTCGTTATTATTATGGTTTGTTTCTAATTACGGGACTATTTATGGTGAAGAATATCTGTCACATAATGTTCATAATCTTATTCATATTGCTAATGATGTAAAAACCTTTGGTTGTCTTGACAATTTTAGTTGCTTTAAATACGAAAATAATATGCAGAAGATTAAAAAAAATTGCATCAATGCGGAAAGCCTTTAGAAGAATTATCAAATCGCCTATTTGAAGAATTACAGCAACCAATTATACCGTGCTCCATCGTACATTATCCGATTGTTGTTTATACAAGTAAAAACAAAATTTCGTGTTTTCAATATGAAAATTTCAAAATTGCAATAACTGAAAATGATAAGTGTGCTTTGCTCAATGATAATTCTGTAGTTTTTATTTTGGATGTAGTTAAAGAGGACAATACATTATTCTTTCGTGCAAAACGTTTTTTAAATCCAAAATCTCTTTTTACTGTGCCATGTGTTTCAGAAAAATTAGGTATATATGTCATTTTAAACACAACTGCTTCAGAAATCATAACAATTCCACTCACTAAAATTAAAAAAAAATGTTTAATATTGAAAAATATAGATCAGGTCGATTCTTATATTACAATTCCGCTTCTTCATACTAACAATTAGATGCGCGCTGTACATTTTTATAAATTTGTATTTTTTGTATGTTTTGTATTTTTATGTGCTTTACTGGTAAATAATCTTAAAAATAGATTGTGAATAAAGGGCAGTCTACAATGGCAGTAAGCAGTAAGCAGTATGAAATGGGATATGCCCATTTCGTTACTCCCGGTCTTTACATCCACTAAAAACAGTATACTCTCTATTCCTACAGTCTTGTTATTGCCATTTATACTGTTTTTAGTGGATGTAAAGACCGGGAGTAACGAAATGGGCATATCCCATTTCATACTGCTTACTGCTTACTCTATACTGCTTACTGCCATTGTAGACTGCCCTTAAAATGTAAGTCATTGTAACGTATTCTTTTGTCTTGGGCTATACAGCGTTGCAGTTACATTGAATGTAACTGCAAGGTTCCTGCAATGTTACTGCAATCATCTGTGCTGTATGGGAAGTAATGCTAACTTGTATACTTGGAAATTTGCAAAATTTATCCATATTGAACGGATATTTGTAAGGTGAGTAACTTTCAAGTATGCTGTATTAATATTTAATTTTTAAATTTTGCAATGCTTTATGTACTTAAATCTCATGAAATTATAAGCAAAATCGCAAAATTACAATTTTGATTGATTGATAACTGTTAATATAAGAGAATTATCTTTTAACACAAAATGTTTTTTACTTGTTTTACTTTATGTAAGAAGAAAACTTTGATATTACATTAATTGTACAAATTTTTACATTAAAACAATAATTTTCTTTTTGTCAAATCAACCTGCCTTTGCCAATATAATAGTTGATGTAATTAGATGTACATATTTTAATTTGTGAAATAATTTAACATACTAAAATATACTGTTTTCTTTTACAGATTATATTGAAAAATGGAAAACCGTGGCGAAATAATAGTAAAGACATATGCAGTTGTCAAATTTCTTGTTGACAATTTATATTCCGAGGTACCAATATCGTGGCTTATACGCGAGGACAATAAGCAGCTGTGTTTATGGCCGCCACGGACAATAAATGCTAAACTCTTGATAGCCAACTATACAAGCCCGAATGTAGAAACTTGGAATCTATATGAAGTTGACGTCATAAAATACTGCAGTAAGTACTTATGCATTCATATCTTGAGTATATGCCTTGTTATTATATTACACTATTATTAGATCATATAAGTTTAAATTGAATATATATTATTATTATTGTTTTTATTATATTAGTATTATTATCCTTAACGCATACGCGCGCGCGTAGATTAATGTAGATATCAACTTTTTGTTTTCGTAGCATCTTTAGAATCTGCCAGGAAAAGTGCAGCTGACTCCAATTATGAAACAACTGATGAAGATAGGTTGGGACGTGGTAAAAGGCCACGCATTTCATATAATCGATTTAGCAGTGAAGAAGAGGAAAATGATGTGCCTCGATCATATAAGACTTATAAGAGTATGTATTACAAGGGTATGTTTCATTATATTTAATATACAGGGTGTCTGACTGCTCCCGCAAGTCTGCTCATGTGCAGGTAGATTATTTCAAACCAAACACAAAAGTCCTCTACCATTTTGCAAATAACCATGTAAAAATTTGAGTTATTAATTAAAAAAGATTAGTAAGTAATTGTGCGCGATCACACACATTCATTAATCTTTTTTATTTAATTACTCTAAATAACGTAGTTATTTGTAAAATGGATTTAGAACATAGAGGACTTTTGTGTTCAGTTTTACTTAATTTACTTGTACACGAGCGGACGTACAGGAACAGTCAGATATCCTGTACATTACAATTATGCATCAGTCTCTTTATTTCCTTATTTTACTTCAAATAAAATGTAATTTAAATATCTTTGCATCCTTCATTTTACTAAAACTGTACATATTTGTGTATATAGAGTTCAAATGTTTGATATGTATTTATTAATAGCTACAAATCTTTTAAGATATTTCTAAACATTAACAGTTCCTACAGATTAACAATTATCTCGTTTTTGTACAGCAGCTTTTGTAAGATAGAGATAAAATTGAAATAAGATAAAGTGAATAACTTTTTTGATTTTTAAGTGTTACAGGAAAAATGTTTAAAAAATAATATTTTTTACAGGGAAAGCAATCAGTATGAATAAAGTTTCTGCTATTCCAGCCTGTCCGGACAACTTAAGATTAGACAATGATACATGCAATAATAATGAAAAAAATGTAAATGATATGAATGACTTTCCACTTTCACAATCTTATGGTATGTATATTATGTAGTGTATTTAGTATTATTATTATGATATATTTTCATTATTATAATACTATATATATTTCCAGAAAAAAGGAAGATTTCCTGCACAAATCCCAGTTCAAGTTCTGAACCCAGTGAGAAAATATATATTTCTGAATTGCCCATAATATTGGAAGGTATACATATTATTGAAATGAACAAAAATTATAGTTATTCTAATAATTATAGTTATAATAGAATATATATTAATATGTCTCAATATTGTAGACAGTGCTCCATTATCTACTCCATTATCTGAAGGAATGAGAGGATATTTAGAGGACTCAAATATGAAAATAAGTATGTATTAATATATACATATGATAGCTGTTAATTAAGTAATAGCTACATGTATAAAAAAAGTACAATTTTTTATTTAACTGATTATATTCTTTCAATGTTATGACCTACACATTTTTTAAAATTTGTGGGAATTACTATGCGTTCCATCAGCGCAGCGTTTTCTATCAATATCCAGTGGCTTCCATAAAAATTGAAAAGGCACAGGACATATAACAGAAGGAATGTAATACTAATTATCAGTAAAAGTAGTTTATTTTCTGCTATTACTTCACTAAAGGCCAATGTCCACGATGCTAGAAATCGGTCCGAGTTTACTGATAATTAGTATTACATTCCTTCTGTTATATATGTCCTGTGCCTTTTCAATTTTTATGGGAGCCACTGGATATTGATAGAAAACGCTGCGCTGATGGAACGCATTGTAATTCCCACAAATTTGAAAAAATGTGTAGGTCATAACATTGAAAGAATATAATCAGTTAAATAAAGAATTGTACTTTTTTTATATATGTAGCTATGCAATCTGTTCTGGGCAGAGATGTAGCCCGGTTGACGTGGAATAACTCATATATAACATTACTCGTTGCATTGCAGAAAGAAACCTGAAAGAAATAATACGCTCCCAAGCCACACATAATTTAATATTGCAAGATATAAAAGAACGGATACATCGAATTGAAGATGTTATAAGGAGCCACGCTCCAGTTTTAACAAAGAGCAGCGAGGATAGTCTTATTGCTGAACTATTACCCTTACAAACGGAAGCCATATGTAATTTTGATTTGCTGTTGCACGACACCAACGAAGCAATTTGTAAGTTCCAATAGCATTTTTATTTCAATATACACAACTGTTTCATGATACGACATACAAATAGTCTTACCATAATAAAATATGGAAAGTTTTCTAATTGTTTATTTCTGTTTATAGAAACAATTTCTGTTAAGGATCGGAGGAAATAATCCTCGCGATATTATTCATCGCATTCTTTCCAATATATTTTCCAATGAATGTGCGATAAGTTGCTCATGGAAAGGCATCCGTAACAATTTTAAAGTCTCCGACCTATATTTTATTAAAATTGTGAAAAGTATGTTCTACATGTTATTTAAACATACCTATTTACCGAAATCTTTTTTATATTATTTTATTAACTCTATAATATATTATTTTTTCCAGGAGAAATTACTTTTAAACATTCCAATTTCACGGAAGCTGAATTTGACAATATAGCAGCGGAATGGCTGCGTTTTGCCAAACAACGAAAACGGAGAGAAGACAAAGGAAAAGATGTCGAACGTGAACAAATTGATGAAGAAAATAATTAAAAAAAGTCTTAATCGCGAAAGACTGAAGATTAATACTACAATAATTAGTGATAAAAAATAACCGAGATCTCTTACTATAAGGTAGCTAATGGTGGTAACTTGTTTGTGATATTTAGAACTAAAAAACAAGTTGGATATTCTTAAAAGAATTTACGAAAATTTGAAACAACAGCTCAAGTTAGAGACTATGTTGATCGCAATTTTTCAAGCGGAAACGAATATATTGCAATAATTATAAAGAGGCTATAGAGCCAACGAACTGATTACGTGGAAGGAAGAAACGGTATTGTTATGCGCGAACGTATTTTTACAAGTGGTCGACATGGCAAAGATTATTATGTTGAGAAACGCACACGTACTTAAAAGTATGTTAATTTTAGTTTTGTATTGATTACGTTTTAATTTTGTATTGATTACGTGCAAGTTACTGATTATATGATTATCATTTTATTATCATTTTGTTTTTGTCTATAAAAGAATATAATAGAGTACAAATTTTTAGTTCTTATAGATTTTATTCTCGTTTTTATTTATGTTTTCGTATAACAAAGTCTAATATGTATTAATAAAGTTATGTACAAAATTAGTCCATATGTATTATATATATATTATACATATATTCAAAAATTAATGAATAAAAGAAACTTTATTTATATAAAAACAAATATAGTTTATACCTTTTATTAATGTATATTATAGCCATTTAATGATAGTTACACATCTATAGGATACTTTTAATAATCAATAAAGTAAAAATCTTAATTTTTTCAGTTATGTTCACTTATTTACAATTTAGTGCAATATATATATATATATATATATATATACATACATATATTGAGAATAAAAATTTTAACTGTTGTATACTTTTGTTATAAACGCGAATATTATATAAATATCAAATTCTTTAATTAATTCCATTCAAAATTAATCAAAATGTTCTTTAGTTTTGCTTGAAATTAGTTAAATAATTTAATATTTATAGTATTTGCGTTTGTATAACAAGTATGCAATAATTAAAATTTTGATTCTCAATATATATATATATATATATATATATATATTGTATATATATATATATATATATATATATATTGTATATATATATATATATATATATATATATTGTATATATATATATATATATAACTATTCAGTAACGAGTATATAAAAGTTTTATAACACAATTCTATAATTTACATTACAGTTATATAACTTTTTAACTAATTTTTATACATGTTATGTAAGTATTATATAATTTTTAAGAAAGTTATATAACATGTTATTTACGTGTTACATTAATGTTATATAGTTGTAATATATATGAATAGGAAATTACTACTAACGTGTATATAACCTTGTACATTCGTGTTATATTGCGTGTTACATTTCGTTTTATTATGACAATATAACAGTTATATACTCGTGTTTGCTGGGAATACTCGAGAAATCTCAATGCTCCAATCTTATCCAGCAACAAAAAAAGTGTTTATGCGTTATATACCACTGCCATCCTCTGCACCCGTCGAACGATTATTTTCTTACGCTACCATGACAAATGTTCCAAAAAGTAGTAAGCTGTCAGACAAAATGTTCGAAATGAAAGTTGTTTTGAAGGGAAATTATTCTAAATCTTATGTAAATGAATAAGAATTATTAGATTTTTTTACATTGAAAACTGCAATACCGTATGGTTCACTGCTCAACGAAAGTGACAATAATAGATGCAATTATAATGCTGTGATTTAAGATAATGTATTTTTGCAACGTTATAAAAAAATTGTTAATTATATTTACATTTTACTATTATCACATAAGCATATGTAAACTTATCTTAATTTCATTATACTAGACCCACACACAATACATTATAACCGACTTCATTGACCGGCTCATGAGTTATTTACTGAAGTCAATCGCAAAAGTGGAAACATTTTTATTTTACTTTTTTGTTTTTTGCAATTATTTTTTGTAATTTGTTATAAATACAAAAACTACTTAGTTTTCAGGTACTATTTATGTATTTTTTCTTCATGATATTATACAAAAGAATAAATGTAAAAAGGAAAAATTCAGTTTCAACAAAAAAAAATTTCTTTCCTTGTATCGTAATCAAGACATTCGTGTTTTCAAATAAACTCTAATAACTTGAAATTTGCTATTTGTTTGATTTTTCCTTGTTTTCTAATTTTATCTCTACTCCTCTACTGACATTTTGTGACAAAATATTATTCATTATTTGTAAATAAGGATCTATTCTAATAAATTTTTATCTGCAAATCAGAAATACAATTTTATTCGAATACATTTTTATCCGTGACTTACAAATAAATATTGTTCGAATAAAATATTATTCACCAATTATGAATAATTTTTTTATTCGACTAATATTTTATTCGTAAGTCACGGATAAAAATTTATTCGAATAAAATTGTATTTCTGATTTGCAGATAAAAATTTATTAGAATAGATATTTATTTACAAGTAACGAATAAAATTTTATCGCATAAAATTTCATTCTCATCCTTACCTAAATAAAATTTTATCTAAATAATGCCCAACACTGTTTCGCGGCAACACCATCCTGCCCCTCTACCGTTAGGAGAGCTGACCGGCCCGTAGCGGGTTTTTGGCCAAGATTTCGCGTCGGATTATTTCGCGGATTGATGCGTGAAAGAACGTGTCTGGCGCCCTAAGCATATCGATTCGTATTAATTACGGCCCTTTTCTCCGCTGCGGTACGCGCGGAGCGACCGACACCTTAGCTCACACGCGGAATTAAATAAATCTATCTCTATATCGTTTTTTTGTAGACGACTCCGCTCCGTTCTTTCGGTTTGCCGCGCGCGAATCGGAAGAAAAAGTCGTCGCAATATATATATATATATATATATATATATATATATATATATATATACATATATAGTGACACGGAATGTCTAGACCATATTTATGTCCATATTATCAAAAGTTTACCAAAATTATAATAATGTTCGGTCACAAGGTTCCCCCTCCCCCCTTGTTTATTTAACGACAAACATCTAACTTGTTATATAATGTCAAAGTTATATTTTGAATTACTCGCGATGAATATTTTGACAAGTGCGGATCGGTCGCGTGCTCCCTCGTATGCCTTTGCGCTCTCTCGATGAATACCTCTCGAGAATTAAGTTCACTCTTTTGTCTCTGCTTTAGTTTTTTAACACTTGTTTTCATAGTGATTTGTGGTGGACATACGACACACATCCATTCTCTATACGGCTGTAACCGATCAGAGGCGCCTCGTAGAGAGAATGGTGTTTGGTGTTTCGTGGGATACCGCGTATTTCGGTCGCACGATTGGCACTTGCTAATTATTGTATGTATCTGTTTCATGTAGTCACTGAGAATGACCCGAAGAGGGGTCGAAACGTTTGGTTTTTGAATTAATAAAATCTTTCTTGTGTTTAAGACAAATGTTTATTGTTCGCGCTTTGACCCGTATCCGCTCTCTACAGCCGGTTTTTATTTTTATATTTTAACGTTATTAGAGTTTGTTTACTAATTTTTCTTTCATAAAATTTCTACCGAAAAAATTCTTCAGCATCAAAATTGTGCGAAGACTCTTGATGCTCGTGACAGCAAGCAAAAGCAAAAGGGATATTGTCTGAATACAAGCAGTATTTTTAATCAAAATAATAACGAGAGTTTCAACGCTATTATCATTTGGAAGTTTGTGCCGAAGACATCGTTTAACGGCTCTTTTACAATAAAAACTGCTGCTAACATTGCCACAATATTATTATGGACATACAAGATACAAGTCTGATGAATGTTCTGGAGATATTAGGCGTGAGGATATGCGAAACTTTCCCCATGTTCCTATTTTATTGCTGCCAGTACTGAAAATATATAATATACGTAACGTAAACTATAGATTTTCAGTACGGGCAGTAATATCGGAACATGCCCTTTGTATCAATATTGTACAATGGACACGAAACGTACCATTATGGCCGAGTGTCACGCGTGAGAAAACACGCACGAGAAGCGTTTGCAAGCTAAAAGAGGTAAAAACAACAATGCCAACGAAAACTCGAATGCTGAAAAGCTGTTATATGGTTCAGGAATAGCTGATTAGAAATAAGTTAATTAATTTAATTTTTTATTTTCGAATGAATGACTACTGAAACTTTAAACGCATTTTTCTCAAAAAGGACTTTTTTAACCGCATTCACAATAGATCTAAAAAATTGTACATCCGATTACTATAATTAAGGTCGCAATAATATAAATTTGTTCACAAAATCCATCTCTTTTTTACCCGATGTAGGATTTTTTTTATTACTCCCTTTTAATTTTTTTATCAATGAAAGGGCTTTATTTTTTCGTCTATTTATTTTCAAAGGTTTGCCATTTTGTCATTTTTTCATAATTTTATTTTTTTTCTACGTCAGGTAATAGTCGTTGGTACATAGTTCATAAATATTTTGGATTTTCATTTCAGATGAACTGTATGGCTGAAATGCTGTCAACGCGACCACCAACTTTTTTTTGGAACGCTGACTTTCGAGCTCTGGACAGTGAATATATGGGCTCCAAATTAATTAGAAAAGATTATTTCTATTTTTTAAATACATTTAATAAAATATTCAGAAAGTCACAGAAAGATTCGTTGTACAGTTTCTTTGAAAAAAATTTCTAAAAACACCTTTACTTTTTGAGTGGTTACCCTGGTGTCCCCCTTAAGAGTGAGAAAATATTTTTTATTTCTTATTTGTTGCAATTAATAACCATCGTGTTGTGTATTTCATTTATTAGACAATATAAAATGTGTACAGGTATCCCAATTACAAGTAGTTAGAATACTGGGAGAATAACGGGATAAGTACGATACGTCCGGTCGGAACACGTGTGTAATAGCAACTCGCTTCTCCTCCTTCGTACACGCACACACGATCCTTAAACCCCCGCGCATGAGCTCTCCTAAAGGTGGTATTTAGATTTAACCGCGTACGTTCGTATTACGTCCGCGCGCTATACAATCGAATATATAACACATCGATAATTTCTTTTTATTATTTATTGAATCATTAATCAATAATGTATATAGATTTATATAGACTATATAGATTTGTAACTTTAATATAGTGAGAAAATATTATTTCTCATTTGCTTGTATTACTTTAAAGGCGCTCTATCACACAATTATGTTATTATCATAGCATCATTATATTGCATTACTATAGCAAAGTTTTTTCCTTTATTACGATTACGTGTTTACCTTATCTATAATAGCCGTTTGAATATAAATTGTATCCAGGAAACCATGCCTGAAAGCCTGTCCAAGCAAAACAAGATCGCATTGTCAATATTTCTTTTATAAAATAAAATCTACAGAATATTTAATAATTATGCGCGAGGAATAGAGTGCAATTTAAAGATTGGAAACTCATAAAATCTCGTCAGCGTGAGTTAATGACTCAATTCTTCAAATTCCAAATGTGTAATTATGAAGCCAACATCTGATCAGGAGTGGAATTACGTGCACAATCGAATTCGATCAGTCGACTTCTAATGCGTTTCTGCTCTACAGTTTTCTTAGTTCATGCTTATTTATCATTGGATTTTTGACAAGAAAACTGTAGAGCAGAAACGCATTAGAAGTCGACTGATCGAATTCGATTGTGCGCGTAATTCCACTCCTAAACCTACAGAACCGAAAACATTAAATATTAATAAGGCTGCTGTAACAGGAACTATTAAGGCCTGTGTCCACGATACTAGAAATCGGTCCGAGTTCTCGATTCAAGTTCTCGAATAGAAATAGTTGTACTTTGACGACTCTAGATGGCTTATAGTCGAATATGTAAAAAAATAAAGAAAAAATTATTAAAAGTTATAAAAATTACATTTCTATTATCCAATGTCACGTTCACCAACATTTGTTAGCTATTTATAAAGTAATAATGTTGACAACAAGAAATTAAATTGATATTAACCTAGCAACCAGTATGGAAAAATGGGACGCGACGCATTTTTTCATCCGAGCTTTCTATTCGAGTTTTGCATCCAAGTTCGGTGTGTCCACGATCCGAGTTTTAGTAACTTTTTCTCGGTCCGAGAACTCGGACCGAATTCTCGGATCGTGGACACAGGATTTTACAGTTGGAATTGGTTTTATCCTTCTGGAAGAGAGCTATGTGCAGCCATGAATATTCCATGCATGTCCGATAAAACTTATATTAAATATTTAAAAAATTTAATCAATGGTTTTAAGAAAACAACCGTGGAAAATATAAAAATGACTAGCAAAGTTGAAAAGCAACTCGATCTCGAAAGAAAAGAAACAATAAACTGTATTCGGTATATAACTGTTATAGCGGACAATAATTGGATGAAGACATCAACGCCTACGATTCTCTTTCTGGCGTTGATGTTACAATTGGTTACTGCACAAAAAAGATTCCTTCGTCGGTGTCCGCAATAAATTTTGCACGATATGTAATGTAGTGTAGTGGAACAAAACTAAATCGAATCAAGAAACCATAAATGCTACAAAAATTTCGATCGTAACACAAGCTCCACAACATGGAGAGCGATACTATTATAAAAGGCTTTAAAAGTAACCTGGAAATGCATGGAATGATTTATAGAACTGCTATTAATGGTAATAGCTGCGTATATCAGACCATCGATGATAATAGAGACCATACCGCGAACAAATGGTGACCGTGCAAATATTGAATATATCAATTACTTGTTTCGCAATCTATGCAAAAAGTTAAGACCCAGTAAGCAAAATATTAGCAGTATGTCGGCAGATTGGCAGCAAATTCAATCAGAGTATTGCGGCAGATTGACATCAACTGCGTCCGCATTGAGCTTGTGTTTTGTCAGCAGATTCTGCTGACCGAAGCTCCGCCCACCGCCGCTCTTTGTTCGCTGACGCAACGGTCCATGACAAAGAGATTCCGCGAAATATTAATTATATGCTTTCGCGAGTAACTAAAATAATAAAGATAACATAAATTATTTATTCTTAAATTAATATTGCAAATATAATTAAATGCTAACATAAAATAAAGAAATACGCCTGTTGCGTGTCCTACGTCATCCCGGACGTCACAGTATAACTAAAATTATCGCAAATAACATAAAATAATAAAATACGCCGGTCGCGTGTCCTACGTCTTCCCGGACGTTACAGAATAAACTAATATTATCGCGAATAACATAAAATAACAAAATACGCCGGTTGCGTGTCCTACGTCTTCCCGGACGTTACAGAATAAACTAATATTATCGCGAATAACTTAAGGCATAATAACTTAAGGCATAAATTAAAATATCGCCCGCTGTGCGGAATGATAATTGTTGAGCGCGTTATAATTAAATAACATGTACTCGTCAAGAGTAAACTCTTGTAAATAATATCTTTTTCGCGAAACGCGAGTCCTGCGTTAGCTAAAATAAAGTTATATTTTACTCGGTGCTCGGAAACTATCGGTTTTGCACCCGCTACTACTAGAGAACTGAATATCGTTTGGGATAAAGTCCCCTTAAATATAATAATATCGTGAATCGCGATTCCTACGGTCATTACATATGTAAAAACAAAATTAAATATTGCTCCTTGAGCCAGAACTAAAAGAAATACTTGTGGTTTCTCTGAAAGTGCAATAGGGTGTAGCTCTCAATATATAAGAAGTGTGGCGTATCTACACTTTCCGCTAGATTTGTTATTTTCCGCCTCGTTCGCGCTCTGGAATCTATTTGGATCGCGGAATAATCAATTACAGCCCATTATTATTAATTTCGCCGGTACCTTCCGCTACTCGTTTTCCATGTTTTGCTGCTTGTATATTCGGAGTCCCCGTGTGCTCCGCCGAAGATTGGGCTGAAACTCCCGGTTTCAAGGTTATGCGTCGCCCTCCGATGCCTAGGATGGAAACGTGTGCAGACGAGCGTTGAAGGCGGAAACGCTGTGCAAGGGCTTCGGTAACCAGTGATACCTCAGAACCGGAATCGACCATCGCGCGCACCTGATGCATGGTTGACGGTCCGAGACATTGACGCGTGCGGTTGCTAGGAGCACTGTAGCTTCCTTCGTGTTGTGGCTTTGCACGTGGAGAGACGAGACGGTAGCGGACGATTTGGTTTCAGGCGCGTACGCGTCATGCGTCGACGAGTGGTGCCGCGCGTTGCATGCGGCACAGGACTTCTTCGATTGGCAATCTGCGAGCTGATGTTTACCTAGGCAGTTGGGGCACAGATGATTGGATTCCACGAACGTCTTCTTCTCCGTCGGCTTCTTCCTTTGAAAGTCACTGCAGAACAGGATGTAGTGATCTCCTTGACAGAGAGGGCATCGACCTCCCTTCTTGATCGTCTTCTGCGTTACATGCGACCTTGCTGATTTCGTGGAAGCATTCGACTTGCTTCCGGATGCCTCGCTCGACTCGCCCTTTGCAGGATGCAACGCTTCCAGTGTGCGCATTCGATACTCGAGAAATATCTTAAGTGTCTCGTACGACGGGGGGTCGGATGATTCGCCTATCGCAGTTTTCCAGTCCCGCCGCGAGCGCGAGTCGAGCATTTCGACTATGAAGTGCACGAGTAGATCCGTGCAATCCGTGATTGGGCGGTCGATGCTGCCTAGCGTTCCGACAGTATTCAACATCCCATGAAAAATACGTTTCAAGTCTCCAACTGACTCATTCTTCATTTTAGGTATTGCAAGGAAGGACGACAGACAGGACCTCACCAGAAGCCGTTTGTTTTCGTAGTGGTTGACCAACATGGACCACGCCCGGTCGAAATTTGCATCAGTCGTGAGTATGTTCCGGATCATCTTCTCGGCTTCCCCTTTCACACTGAATCTCAGGTAAAATAGCTGCTCCACGCTGGACACAGCTGAGTCGGTTACCACGAGCGATCGGAAAAGGTCGCGAAACGCCGGCCACTCCTCATACTTGCCGGAGAATGTTGGAAGCTGAATGCGAGGAAGCGTCCGCCGCGGAGGAGGGGGTGGATCTGGTGTCTCCGGCGGCGCCATTGCACTCCTGAGTGAGCTCAAACAGTCCATGAGCGTGCCTCTTTGGACCGTAAATGCTTCTTCTACCAATCCGTAGTAGTCTGCTTTAATATAATCGCGCTTCGATACCAAATTCCAGTGAGTACTGCACAATTCCTCATGATTCTGTTCGAATTTGTTCCAATGCGCTTCCAAGGTTTGTAAGCGTGATTCGATCACTCCTACGGTGATTTTGGCAGTGCCTGACTTCTTCAAATATTCGTAGGCTCGGGCAATGCGACCATGGAGATCCTGTTGACTCCTCAACAAAGCGTCGGCATCCATGCTCATGGTGGACCGGCGACGCGGCGGTGCAACCAACGGCGAAGCAACCGAACTGCAAGATGCACGCTCACAAGCACGTGAATCCACTGACTCCTATGAGAGCCCGTCGCGGAAGAGGACCGCTGGAGAATGGACACATCAAAAAAGATCCGGCTCGAAGGACCAGCAATGTTACATGAAGGGCAAGGTTGTTTGGACCGCAAGTAAAGTATTGCACAATCTTGACACTACACGATATATTTCAGACAAAAAAGAAAGTACAAATATATATAATAAAAAAAGGACACAATTCGTATTATTAATAACTCGCAAATGCACCCGCGGTAGTTCGAAGTAAGCACCTTCGATTGAATATGAATATAATACGGCGCAACGACTTTCGATAGCGAATACGAAAAGCAATCTGGCGCTGCTCTTTGCGCGCTCGTTGCTTTTATACGCGCGATTTTTCTAGACGTTTCTAGATAGGATTTAGCGCGATACGGTGAACGACGAGGTGACTTTTGGCATGTATTGTTGTTAAGATGCTAGATGTTTTGTTTGGTTTAATGACTCGAGTTGACAATTTTATTGTTGACAATTATTTACGACAGCCTTGAAGGTGACTGTCGAATCTAAACATGTGCGCAGGGCAATGCCGAATATTTTCATGTAACGATAATTGATTTTGTAATAATGCGCTCTCTTAGTTTCAAACATACAATCTGACAGCAATTTGCGAGCAAGACCTGCAGTTTCTTGCAATTTGAACATAAATATATTAATAAAATTGAATATTTTTTAATAAATATAACAGATGCATAAGATGTTATCAATTAATTATAATTTTCTTTTCATAAATATGACATTTAATGTATAACATATATGTTATATCGTAGTTATATCTCATATAACAAATGTTCAATTTAATTAAATTTTAATAATAAAATAAATTGTAAAAATAAATTAATTTTTAAAATTTAAGATATAATTATTTATATGAGAATTAAATTCTTGCTTTATGCTTTAAATGAATAGGAAATAAATCAATATAGGAAGTAAATGGATAATTTATCCTATTGATTCCAATCAGTTTAAAACTGATAGAAATGTACTTTTAATCCTTTAATAATAGGCCACGACTTTTGCAGACTTTATATGTATTTTTACAGAAATTTGATTGCGAGAAAATACATCGCATAGCGGTAAGCGAAGAAACTATTAAATAACTGCAAAATGCAGATGTTGTCAATTTGTCATCAGATTGTGCGCACGCAAACTTTGCTCGATTTCTGCCGCCAATCTGACATCAAACTACGTTGCGCAGATTCCCAACAGATCCTGCTCGGTTTCTGCCGCCAATCTGCTATGATAATTTTATACAAATCCTACTTGGTTTATGCTGCTGACTTGCTACCAAATTATGTCAGCAGGTTTTGTAACATTTCTGCCAACATTCTGCTATCATTATTTCATATAACAGATTTTGTATACAATCTGCAGTTTTTTTGCTAGCAAAAATATATAACAGACGTTTGGCAAAATCTGTTCAAACAGATATGGCTGTCTGGGGAGTTGTAGTATAGAGACAACTCAGCAAGAAATGCATAGAAAGCGTGATTTTGTCCAGCTACGAAATGTTGTAAAAAAACAATATTTTGAAGATACAACAAGAAGTGATAAAAGTAATTCATTTACGAAAATAAGAAGAGCAATCTGACCATTATGTAAGGGTTTCGAGACCGACAGGCATAGGGCCATTCCCACGCACGTAGAGAATCGATGGGCATAGGGCCACTTGAAACCACGCGTGCGGACAGTATATAACTCGGCGATACTTTAAGTGCGGCGCGTTGCCTCTTCAAGAGGTTCGCGACACTCAAGACGCTGCGTCCCGTCGACCCGGCCTGCGTTTGTTTATGCACCGACGATTTCGGGTGTAGAGTTAGTTAATGATAAAGAGGCAGTTCCACGCCTGCCCTCGAACAGAACGGTTCGACTAAGCTAACGGCCGACGGCCGGCCACCGATGCAAAATCCGCGTATACGATTAAGCCGTATAATTAAGCAGTATAATTAAGTAATCTTTATGAATAAACTGCGATTTAATATCAGCTCGCTATCTTTGACGTGCCCTCCCTACAATTATAAGGTTAGAAAATTACAAAAAGACATATTAAATATTCCTAATCATATATTTGATAAAAATAAACAATGTAAGAAACGCCGTCAAATATGTGATTATGATGAAACAAAAAACAATTATGTATTATTTCTCAAGTTACAAAATATTTAGAAAAAGTATTATCGTAATGCAAAAACAGTGCTATTGTATATTTAAGCACTTATTCCGGTAGCTTGTTGCTAAAATTCACCAACAATCAGAGTCAACTCGATAAATTTCGCATTGTGTAATAGAAAATAAACATTTTGAGTTTGACATTGTCCGAACTAAATTACACGTTTCGTAAATGTGCGTGTTGCGACATATCATATTAGTGCGTTGTATTAATGCTCTGTAAGTTATGTGTAAACGTGTGCGTGAGGAGAAAAAATGACAGCTCTCAAAAATTTAATATTTGAATGCGTAATTTTAGCCGCGAGTTTAGTGCTGATCATAAATGCTATTTCGTATTTATCGTAGCTGACGGAAAAAGGTCGCTTAATAATTACAATATTTCTACGAAATTAGCATGCTTGAGCCCCAATTTTTCACTCGGAATTTTATATAGATTGGGGCATTTCGGTGGTCTTGTTAAACATTGCCGCTGAAATAATACTTATGCGTGAAAGTTTCCAACACGATCATCGAAGGATACAGTTATTAGGTAATTATTTTATTCTATACTTTTGATGAGAAAATTGCAACCGTGATTATATTATAAAGTTAAATTTTCAATCGTTATTAATTATTCATAGCGAATAACACCCCTGTAAAACTGGCTTTCCTCACCCAAAGACGACAAGCGGAAGAAGAATCCAAGGCAGAATCTTCACGTAAGTTTACTCACAATAAAATTATATATTAATTATTTACAAAAAAATTGGAAATTCTTTATTCTCTCGTCGTCGATTTCAAAATTTCAAAACAAATTTCAAAATTAACTTTAACAAATTGTTTAATTTAGCAGCACCAAGTTTTTTTTAATTTTTTAATTTGTAATTTTTAATTTTTGCAAAAATTTTTAATTTTTCTATTAATTTTTAATTTTTTTGTGTTTGAATTATCCTTTTTTTTATTATTACGATTCTACATGGGTTTGCAGTAGGTAATTTTTCATACAACTTTCAGCGTGAAGAGAAGTCTATATACGACTTTATATGGGTTTGCAACTTTAATTTTTCACTGATACAAGTTTCTACTTTTACATGGCGCAATTTTTTTGATATTATTATTTTTCTTGTGCGATTCTATATGGGTTTGCAGTGGGTAATTTTTCATTACTGGTGTGCCTATATTTGGCGTTTCTTTTTACCTTTTTTTAAAGGTAAATTTTTAAAAATTATATACAATACATCGCCCCGGTCAGTCGACCGGGTCAATTTTCATATCAGCTTTTTAACTTTTGACTTTGAGGAGCTTAGGCTCCCCTCATGCGTTTAATTGCATATAGTGTTCAGAGATGGATTGAGGGGGGAGTGATTGTCCCCCGCTAATGAATTTATTTTTTATATTGCACCCCGGGGGCCTATCTCCCCAAGGAACATTAACTAATTTCAAAATTAACGACATACAATTAGGACATACGAAATTCATCGACAGTGTTAATTATATGCCGATGCGCTTATTCGAGTTACTGAAGGCTTTCGGACTGGAGGATAAATCGGATAAAAATATTTTTTTCTTATTTATTTATTAGCACCGTCGAAAATAAATCATATTTGGACCATTACACGCCCTGCGTTATTATTCTCCTGAAAATATGAAGGCAGAAGAACGCGAACTTCATACTCGTACAATTTAATAATATCTGAGAAATCCGTCATTCCTTATCACTTTTTCTACATAAAATCTTTAATTTTTCTACGATTGTACCATTACATATCTGATTACTTTTAAAAATGCATCTAACTCATACAGAGAGAATTACTATATTCTTATGATGCGAGGGTATAATGATAAAATGAGATTCTACCAAGACGTCGCGAATCTGTTTAGTAACACATATCCTCATCGCGATCCAATTTCTAAAGTTACTGTCTATCGAATAGTTTCGCGAAAGAACAAGTTCAGTTGCAGATGAAAGAAGATCCGGGAAATCAAAAACAACAAGTAACGATGATGTAGCTTTGAAAGTTCTACAAAGTGTTATCAAAAATCCCCATAAGCCTCCTTCGAAAATAGCTCAGTGCAATATAAGCTGAAAATCGGTCGCAGACATTTTGAAGAAACATGATTACCTCCCGTATAAAATGAGACTCGTTCAAGAACTGTCTGAGAATGATTTTGACAGAAGAATTAAATTTTGCGAGGAAATGATGAGACGATATGATGAGAACCATCAATTTTTTAATTGGATTTGTTTTTCTGACGAGGCTACCTTCGAGTTAAACGGATCTGTCAATCGTCAAAATTTAATATTGGGCTAACTATAATCCTCAATAGATGAGGGATTGTCACACTCAATATTCCCAGAAACTAAATGTTTGGGCTGAGATAATAGGTCATCATACATATTGTAGGGCCGTTTTTATTGAAGGGAATATAAATGCACACAATTACGTTCACCTATTACAAACCGAAGTCGTGCCACGTATGTCCAAAACATTACAGGAATTGCTTTTGAACATGTTTGGTTCCAGCAGGATGGGGCTCCAGCTCACTTTGCCGTAATGACTCGTGATTTTCTGAATGAAACATTTTCTAATAAATGAATTGGTAGATGAGGTACAATCAAGTGGCTACCTAGATCACCAGACCTAACCCCACTAGATTATTTTTATTGCGGATATTTGAAGAGCAAGATATACGAAACAAAACCTGCCAACATTAATGAATTACGAGCCAGAATATTAGACGTTTCGAATTTAATTGGACAGGAAATGCTAGAAAATGTACTGCAAAGAGTGCAAAGTATCTACATCTGTTTGGCACACTGTCAAGCAGTAAACAGACATCAATTTGAACACCTAATACATTAATTCTTTAATTACATCTAACACACACATACACACACATACACACACACACACACTCTCGTGCGCACAGAGAGGGTTTGGAGTCGTAAAATACCGGGGGACTGACGAATTTCGGGATCCTTATCTCTGGCTGTGCTGACACATACTCATGCATGCGCGCGCGCGCGCACACACACGCACACGCACACATACATACACGAGATGTAAATCCGACTGGGCAACCTCCACGTGATACATCTTGGGTAATGCGAATGTCGGCGGTACTGTAACTTTCAAGTTTTATAATTCAAAAAGTACTTAATAAAAAAATATTTTATTACAGCGTTTTGGAAACGTCTCGACTTCAATATATACAATAATCGCACAAGAGAAAGATCGAAAGTGAGATGGTAGATTGCAGATGCGAAATCTTTGCTGCGCGTGTCGAGTTGGAGTCGATGCACTGATTGTGAGATGTGTGGAGGGCTAAACTTAATGAGGCTTGTTTCGGAGTTGTAGCGCCATTGTACTGAACTGCACGAAAAAAGTTATTATTCCTGGATGTAGGAATTTTATATTCCAATTGATGATAATGGAACATGTAGTTTATGTTACACTAATTTTAAATTAATTAAAGATTTATTTATTTAAAAACACATTTGAACCATGAGTACAAAGAAATTTCTACTTTAAATAATAATACGTGGAAAACAAATTTTCAAAAAATTAATAATACCAGAGCAGAATGCCTATTATGCAATAAAATTGTATGTGTTGTTTTAAAAATTTCTCCGTATGCTCAACAACATAGTAACTCCCACGGTGGACTAAAATAAAACCGCCGAACGGATAATGAGGAACAAGGATTACAGCGAGAAATTAAATCTCTACTTGGATCAACTGTCAAACTTGAACTGCCGAAATAATCAGTTGTCGATCGGAGCGATAGACCCTGGCCGGACCGAAGAGAATGGCGACTTTTGCAGCGGAAATCCCAGCGGTGACACGGCGAAACTTCTAGATATTGATTAAAACAGAAGCCTACGATGCAGTTTTGTGCATCAACCAATGCGAAACTATTTAGGAAAGGTATAACCAAAATCTAAACTTCTTTTATTTATATTTAATTAATCTTTTTCTTAAATTTATATTTTTGATTTATATTCTACATATATGCAATATATCCACAATATTAGGCCTCAAAGGGGAATATGTAGAAGCTTGTGCAATCTTTCTCTTTCTCTCCTGAAAAACTAAAATTCAAACATTTTTTTAAATTCAATGCAACATTAGAAAATGTGAAATATGCATATTTTAAAGTATTAATTATTGCAAAAGCACTATTCGAGAAAGTTATAACAAAATCCTAATCTTCTTTTATTTAAATTTAATTAATCTTTTTTTAAATTGATCTTTTAATTAATTTAAAAAATTTTTTTAAATCTTTTTCCTAAATTGTATATATATTCTTGATTTATATTTTACATATATGCAAATTAAAAAAATGTGTGTATATGCATTGTGCGTACCATAGGAATATTGGGACTTATAATCAGAGGGACATGATTCACTAGAAACGGGTGAGAATCTGTCATATTTTGCCGATACTTTTGCCTTCGTTAAGATATAACGAATCAGATCCTTTTTTTGATGACGTAGACAACCAGCAGTTCCGAGGATAGTTAAATTAATGAGTTCTTTTGGTCAAATAGAATATCGAGAAATCTTCCAAAATCGAGAATATATATATTTCTATAGATACCATTACATCTCTTTCCTTTTTCACAAAAATGATTTCCAATGCAAATCTCAAAATGTATAATACGGACTCTGCATCATTATCAGGTATACCGCTTCAACAGCTCGAAATAGTAACTTTTTTGAAAAATCTTTCTTATAGTTAATCTACTTGTATATACACTCATTATTATTTAATAATTTTAAAAAAAGATATTTTAACGGAGTACTGCAGTGAAATTATTTAATAGTAATTTTAAATTCATTAAAAAAAGGTACTTTGAAAAGAGCACAAAAAATTTCTGAGGCATTGAAATACCATGAGCCATCATGTAAAGATATATTTTGTCCGGATGTCCTTGGAAGGAACAGGAAGGAGCGACTAACAATTGCGGGCTATTTTGCGTGGAATACATCCGCAATTTAAATATTATAATATTAGAAGATTTATTTATAAAAAGAGAAAAAAAAATCCACAAATATAATTCTAATTCTGGTCGAGAAATTCTATAAAAATTCATAATTCTTTAGAAATACTTAAAGTATCATTAAATAAACTCAATATTAGAGATCATATTGAGAAATAATTAAAAGCCGTAACGAAAATATTGTATGTTGGTACATATGTATTAGAATTAGTTATATTCGCAATATATACAAAATTAACTTTAATTAGAAGAAAGCAGAAGCTTAACTCTTGTCGCAGAATGTTCTACAATTAAAGACAAATTAACTGCATTATGTGGCGAATTTAGACGTACAACCTCATCTGAAAATTATTTTTTTGAGTCTACATATCATTATAATGCAACTTTATTTGAACCTTTGGTAATGAATACAGAAGGAAAAGTAGTAAATAAATTATCATTAATAACAGATAGATCCATAAAATCTTGGTCGTGTAATACTTCAATTGTAAAATTTACGATTCGCTTTTAATTGACCATTATCAGAAGTTCCTCGAAACTGTAAATAGATGTACTTTAAAGAATGCACCAAAATTGATGTGTGCAAAGTATTCATACATATACTATAAAAACTTCAAATGCGAAATTGGATCATATGCGTAGCTGTCATATAGATTTAACATTTTGCAAAGGTATGTTTCTTTCAATTCAATTATTATATCGCCTCATTTTCCAAAAGTAAGATATATGAAGCGTTTAATTTATCAACAGTTTTATTATCGAAAAACTGAATATTTAGACAAAGCATTAATTCATGCTGACATAAACACAATAAATAAAATTGTTACTTCTGCACAAGAAAAAGCAGATATATGTAAATATCAACAGACCAATACAATTTTGAGTAATAATGATATTATTTCTAAACATCATAAAGCATTTAAAGTCTCGACTAAACGCTCAGTAAACACACTACAACATATTTGCGAATCATGCGAGAGATTGTTATAAAAAAGATATTTCTAAAGTCAATAGTCTTCAAGAGCACAAATAGACATTCAAATTTGATTTCATGACGTACGTACAACAATAAAAAGTTAATGCGTAATATATATGTAATTATTGTGTAAGCAACTTTTGAAAGGGCTTAATTTCTATATATTGCATCTTAAATAATCTTCTTAGATGAAGTGCACGAAGTAATATTATCTCTTAATACATTAAAAAAAATTTTTATACGGAGAGTTAAAACGTATGAAACTGTTCTTAAAATAAGAACTGTTATTAATAAGAAGTTGCCTCGAAAACAAATAGTTAAAGGTAAAAAAAGTTAAAGGTAGAATATTTCATTTACCACTTTTGTTACAGGAAATATTGAATAAATTATCTTATACTGATTCATTAAATAATAATTATAAATTATGTGTATTAGTTAGAGGTATTTCGACAAAATCAAAAATTATTTGCGAAGGGACAATTAATGTTAAAAAAGTATTTGCCGTTTTAACGTAATTAAAGCACAACAATGATTTATTCTATCTTATATATTACATTGCCAAATGATCATAATAAATTATGTTTAGCAAAATTTAAAAAATTTAAATTTCCAATTGGAAGAAATAGAAAATAATACAGAAGCGATAGTAGCAGATGAACCTCAATTATTAAATAATTTGATAAAAAAAGACGAAAAATCCTTTTTTAAAAAAGATATGTAAAGTCGATTGCTCGAATATCTCGAAATTTATTGTTGTCACTTTTCCGCGATGCTCATTGGCTGTCAAGATTCGCGTTGTGCGTTATATTCGTAGCATCGAGAGACTGTTCGCGAGAATTAGCAGTTTGACAATTTGTTTAAAATTAAATCAAATAAAATAATATTAGTTTTAAATAATAGGTTATAATACTTTAAACTCAATTAATCTTTTTGACAGTTATCAGCTGATTTCTGTCTGAAAAAATATTAATCGCGGATAAAGTATTATAACATATTATTTCAAACATATTATTTTATTTTATTTTATTTTGAACAAACTGTTAAATTACTAACCCTCACGGTGACAGCCTCTCGATGTTACGAATGTAACGCACAATGCAAATCGAAACAGTCAATCAGTATCGCGGAAAAGATGCAACAATACTTGCAAGAATCGACTAAACATGCCTTTTTTAGAAAGGGATGTTATAATATTTTAAATTCGATTAATATTTTTGACAATTATCAGTTGATTTTTGTCAAAAAATATTAATCGCGAATAAGATATTATAACATATTATTTGAAACATATTATTATTTTAATATTTTCAACATATTATATACATTCCCATTACCGCTATAGAAATGTTATAAAATAAACAATTTCTTACTCACCGATACGTACAATAGCAGAGTTGTAGTACACAGTACACATTGATCTGAAAATAAAATATTCAAATTATGTATATACATATGTGTGTATTATTTTAAAATTTAATTAGCAAAATTGTTGAAATTAACGCTTTAACAGCTAATTTCCGTGAAAAAATATTAATCGAGTTTAAACAAACTTTACATTATTTCTCAAAAATATATATTTTTTTTAACATAAAACCGAAGAATTGCGCGCTTGCGTGTTGTTCTAGTGATAAAGAAGCAACATTGGAGGATCAACACAAGGCAATGTGTTTATCAGTAACAGGTTACTGACGAAGATTATGATTATTTCGAGCAATATACTATATATCCTTTATATGAAAAGAAAGCAAAATTACGACAATATTATATCAAATGTTAAAAATTAAGGATTTGCCTTTTTATACCTTTTATATCATTTATACCATTTATATCTTTTATACCATTTATACCATTTATATTATATGTATGTATATGTATCTATTTTATACCTAAAATAATTTTTGAAAAGAATTTCCCGTAAAAAATAATGTACCCCCAAAAAATGTAAAAATCAAAACTAAAATTAACCAACAACTAGCCAAGACATAGAAAATATTCAATTTCTAAAGCATTTTATAATTTTATAATAATATTTGTAATTTGAAATATTTGCAATTGTAATTTAAAATAATATTTCCCATAAAATCAATTTTGCTTATAAAAAACATTATGATAGATTCTTTTCAAAAAATTAAAATGCATTTTAAGGAAAAGAGGGAGAATTAACGAATATCACATCCCGATGAAAGAAGCTTTAAACATGCGATAAATAGATCGTAAAGTGTGTGATATTAGGGGATTTTAAGGCGAATTTTATATGTAATATAATTACATACGAACATGATTTGTTAACATTTGCTACGCGCAAAACGCTTTGCTTGTCTACGGATTTTTTCGCATGTTAAAACATTACAGGAATTACACTCATTGTCGGTACTCATTGTCAGTATGAAAAATCTATTTATAATATACGTAACGTAAACTATCAATTTTCACTACTGGCAGTTTATATCGGAATGCCCATATATGCATGTACAATAAATTGTAATCAATTAAAGAATCGTTTATGTTTATTTACTGAAAAAATAACTTTCCTGATTAATAAATCAAATTAATAAATTTGAAATTATAAATGTTATTAATTTAAAGCAAATTTCTTTACAACATATTTATTAATAACAATTAACAGAGTTATCATTAAAAATTAAAAATTAAATTAATTACCATAAAAAGCAATTTTGGGGTAAAAAGAGAGAATAAAAAAAATCTATTATATCTCCAATATAGCAATCATTATAATTGCTTTATTTTTATTAAAATTATTAAATTATATTTTTCGAACTCAAATTATTTTTCTATATTATTAATTTACTACACAAAATAACTTGCTGCTATGATTAAATTTGATAATAAAAGAGTTTGTTCCATGAGCATACTGACACAATTGCTTTCATATATAACTTTCTGTCGAACAAATATCATATATAACTTTCTGTCCAACAAATCTGCTTAATTACTAATATCAAATTTAACTCACAAATAGCTTTGGTGAATCAACAATTTAATTTTTATGTTAATCGATGAATTTTTGTATACAGCTTGTTCTCAAAGTAGAAAAATTAACAATTAATGACAAAAAAGCTGAAGGATTTGAAGAATATAAGTTGGTACAAAAAATAATTTAAATAAAAATTGTACTTTAAAGAAAAATAATATAAAAAGCATCCAAAAAATAATAAACAAACATAATATATATTTTTTTCTAATAGTTTAAAATAAATTTTTGATAATTTATTTTCTCTTTTTTTCAGAAACTTACTTACAATTACTGTAATTATTGTACAGATAAGAGTTATAATTTAAAAAGATTTATGGAGACCATAAAAAAGACATGCAATGAAAAATAAATTAAACTTAAAATATTTTTAAAAAAATATTTTTGTACAAAATATTGAAATACACAGATGATATATTTAATTATTTATCTTTTATATTTTATAATATAAGGAGCAATAATATCCTATATAATTATCTCAAATAATATCTCTAAAATATGTTTTGATTGGAACACTTTATTAATAGAATTATTTTTTTAAGGTAAACTTTCAAAATTTGAAAAGCTACTTTTATTTAATTCAAACAAAACGCTATATTTCATTTTTACGTATATTAATTCTTCCAATTACATTCGACACATATTAAAATAGAACATTATCGAAAAATCAATAGTATTCTCAAGAGAGATTTTATTAGACAGATTTTATTTAATTTATACATTTGAAACAAAACCGTACTAATTTCTATTTACTTCTAAAAAATTTTATAATGATTTTATATTTAAAGCACATTTTTCTTTTTTCTATATATTAATAAATCTTTCCCATTGCTTATATACAAATGTTCTTTGTCATTATCGTAGTCAATTTAAGAGGATATAAAATATATTACAAATTAATATTATAACAATACAATTATGCTAATTGTTTAATAGCATAATATTATTTCTTCTTTTATCTTATTTTCTGATAAGAATTTGAATAATATTTTAGAATTATTTTCTTCTCACTTGAGAATTCTTCAGAGACATGCTAAAATTATTAACTATAATATATATTATCTCTGTACACCAAAATTTTATCAATATTAACATAAAATAACTTGATATTCTGATAAATAATATTTATCGAGTACTGACAGTACATAAAAGTTACCAAAATCGTACAGAAATCATGAACATCATTCAGTATAATTTGCTAATATATTTGATTCTGCGATGAAGTTTTTTAACTAATTTTATTGCACTGTGATTTTCTACAGCCGCGCAAATAATTTAATTTTACTTCCCGCAAGTTCTACCAATAATCTTTGCGCCTAGAGTAAGTAAAAAAACTTTTTTTATAAACATAATTTGATAGTTTGTATATAAATTTTATTGTAATTTATTGGTTACTCTTAAAAAAAACTTGAGTTTATTATTAATTGAAGTGTTTTATAAATGAATATTCAAAATGTTCGATAATGTTCCGGAAATGTCGAAAGTTAACCGAAGATATTATCACGACGCAAAGTTGAAACCGATTTTATATGATAAAATACAGCTTACAATTTTTAAAATTTTGTGTATCTGTTCATAAATAATATGAACGCAAAAAAATGGTAGTTTAAAGCAATTGAAAGGATGTTGTTCTTGTTTTATTCCATTCTGCAAAAAAAATCATAAAAATATTATCATAAAAAAATTTTCGTGGATGTTCCTTAAGACAAAACACGATAAAAATGGTTTCAACTCTACGACATGAATAAGCTAACAAAATCAAAGTTATAATGTTGTCAAGATTATTTGAATGTAAGTGTATATGGAATAAGATATTAAACCTTTGAATACGACGCGCCACTAGTGGCTTTCCTCTAAACAATGTTTTGTCAAGATGTCACTACAATGACTTCCCTCTAAACGATTGTTTGGGACAAAACGTCACTAAAGTGGTTTCTTCTTATTATATATAATGTCGCTAAATATCTTATTATTGGAAACTTTACGTAAATTTTTGCTGTTATTATTATTATTATTATTATTATTGTTTAGTATTATTGTTATTAGAAGTATTATTGTTATTATTATATTACTTAATATGCAAGATGAAAAAGTTCTCTATCAATATCTTTTTCCATTTCTGATTTGTATCGCTTATAATTTTTTTTAAATTATATTTTGTCATCATAGAAATATTTTCATGTTTTATTTGTCTGCATTTGTTTTATCAAAAAAAAAAAAAAATATTCAACGACAGTATTAAGTATGATCGCCAAGAGTTCACAATTAAGATATACTTCCATTTCTTAATAGTATATTGATAAAATCTTTGAAGAAAATAATTATTTGTTTGTCGACGTATCATTATCAGGTATATATTATTGCTTTTGAGTTTGTAGTTGTATTAGTAGTATTATTTTTAATTATTTTATTTCTTTTAATTTTGTAGACTTGTTCGTCCTAATATGGTTATACTAAGTGTAATAAAAGAAAAATTATTAAGCGATACAAAATCAAAAATAGTGGAAGATGTTGATAGAGAATGTTCGCATCTTGCATTAAATAATAGAAAAAATTTACATAAAGTACGAAGGCGAATATTGAATTCATCGGAATCGGAAAACGAAGTCGATAATTTAGATATTTAGAAGAAACAGAATGTGAGGAAATGAATAGATCACATACAAATTAAGAATATTCTAATTTGATATGAATGGTTCTGGCATAAAATCTTATCTTTATTGGTTTTCCACTGCGTTAGATTATTTTCAATTATTTTTTTTCTGAAGAATTAGTCGCATTTATTGCAGTAAAAGCAAATATTTACTGTCACTATGCAATGAATAATAACATACGTTTTTTCTCAAATAGTTATGAAAAAGAAACTACAGTAAATAAAATTTTCTGGTTTTTTTTCCATTAAATTACTGATGTCGCGAGTAAAAAAATTACATTATACAGAATTCTAGTCAAAAGATAGATTGCGTACAGATATTTTTAATCAGATTATGTTTCGAGACAGATATGTTTTTTTATTAAAAATGTTACACTTTAATAACATTATAACAGTTAGTTCTGATCGATTGATAAAAATACATGAAGTTGTTAATAAACTCCGCGCATCTTTTAAAAATTATTTGTTTCCATTTCGTTATGTTTCTTAGTTTTACTACAAGATAAGGAAAGATAAAAAAGAATAAATAGAAATCTTCTATTGATGTGAAAAGTGAGTGTGTAGTGCATGAAGTTCGTCTGTATAGTAATTAATAAGAAATTCGTCATTCTTTTTTTACAGAAGTCTCATAGCAATAAAGTTTCCATAACAACAAAATAACACATATGAATATTTGTGCATCTAATGTTGACTCATTTTGGTGATGTGAACGTATACAGTTCCAATAAAAGTATATTGTAAAATAACGATTTCTAAGTTAACGTGTGTAACGCATATGAGCGAGAAGAGTACGTCCTTATCACAATTAATTTTTGATGTTTTTGATTGACTGTCTTGAATCTACGACGAGTTTTATTGGTCAGCTGACGTGACGATACATATATATATATATATATATATATATATATAATTAAATTTATAAAATTAAGTAATAAATATATTAAACGTGTATTTAAAAAATTGATTTTAATATTTGCAGTAATTGATCACATCTTGTGCACAAGTTGGACTACATAAGTATTCTTATTGGACAAACATCTGGTATTACTTATAAGTCGTATAATATTGTCAAAAAATAATTCAAAGCAAATTCAAGGTAAATATGTTGAATAAATATATTAATATATTATATTTATATAAAATAATTAATATATTATTAATATATTAATATAAAATATACTAATTCTTAAATTTAATAATACTAAAGATAAGAATAAAGTTCCGAAAACCGACTGCCTCCGATTTCGATAAAATTTTATGAAAAGTTTCCTGTTAGCTTAAAATGGATGCCTGTAAAGGGAATTTTGGCGACTCCTATAAAAAAAGTCATTTTTTAACAAAAAATATAATCTAACTCAAACCTATGTCCCAGGGATGAATCAGAACTTTGCTTTATCTTGTAAAGTACACGTGTGAACAAATATAGACCATGTTTCGCGCTGAAAGCAGGGGGCGATGGGGATGAACCTCGCTTTGCGTGAAAAGTTGCAAACCCATGTCGAATTTCGCAAATATAGACCTCATTTCGCGCTGAAAGCAGAGAGTGATGAGGGTGGACCTTGTTTTGCTTGGAAAGTTGCAAACCCATGTGGAACCTCGCTTCACGTGCAAAAGTGTATGCGTGGACACAGTGGGTTCCGCCCCCCTGCGGGGGGCCCCACTACCAAAAAACTAGACACATAGGTCTGGGTGGAACCTCGCTTCGCGTGGAAAGATGATTTAATTGTTAATAACAATTTAATAAACCATAAACAAAACTTAAAACTTTTCGGAGTATATTCAGAACAGTAACCTAACCTAACCTTAACATATTTTGTCAAGGTCAAGACAATCTCTCTCTCCTATTTACCTTATTATATTTTTGGGTGGACTTTCGAATACGACCCACGCCCGATTGCTATGAATTTTTGTAGAAACATTGTAAATGATGTCAAATGAATGTCCTTAAGTGGATTTTCACCGATACAAACATCTAATGCTAAAAATATTAAAATAATGTTCTGTATAAATTATTGTCTATTTACGATTTACAAATTACGAAAGACAATATGGCTGATCATTTGTGTGAGTTTCTGTGGAGGCGAGATGTAAAAAAACATAAATTAGATCCATTAAAAAAATTAATTGAAGACATTAAAGATGTAGATTCTGGCTAAAAAAAGAATAATATAAATTGTTTCTTGTTGATATTTTCGTTCTGTTATTCTATTTTTGTATTTCTTAGGATTCTTTATATATGTATATTGTATATCTTAGGACGCTTTATTTGGTATTAAATGTGTTATGTTATTTGAATATATCTTTATTGATTGTCTATTGGAATTCACTGTGTTTAGGCATCCCAGGTGTCCCATTTTAAAGGACCCACTCAAATATCTCATTGTCAGAAACACTGCGTTAAATCGAAAAATGTTTCCTACAAAAGTTGTAGGGTTTCGAGGTGGACATAACATAGTAATATTCATTTGAACTTGGGCGGCATCTCCAAGGTCAAGTGAAGGTGAGAATTTGAAGGTGAGAAGGTGAATTTTGAAGAAAATAAAAAAATGCTTCAGATAAAAGTTGTTCAAATTAATTAGTAGAAAAAGATGTTATAATAAAAAATATGGGTTTCCATTTAAAAAATTTATTCTTACCTTTACTTGACCTTGGAGATGCCGCCCAAATCATATGAATATTACTATGTTATGTCCCCCTTGAAACCCTACAACTTTTGTAGGAAACATTTTTTGATTTAACGCAGTGTTTCTGAGATATTTGAGTGGGTCCTTTAAAATGGGACACCCGGTGTACTTTACAACGTGAAGCGAGGTCCACCCTGGCTACCGGCGGGGAGGGTGCGGGAGGGGGGCCGAAGGCCCCCTTGCACCCCCCCCCCCCGTGTGTGTGTGTGTGTGTACCCATGTGAAAAGGCCCTATTCTATATAATTACCGACAATAATTTATATAGAAAGTTATTTTAATATTTTTAGCATTAAATGTTTGTATCGGTGAAAATCCGCTTAAGGACAATCATTTGACATCATTTACAGTGTTTCTACAAAAATTTATGGCAATCGGGCGTGGGTCATATTCGGAAGTTTATCCATATTTTTTACTATTTTTTGTTAAAAAATGACTTTTTTGTAGGAGTCGCCAAAATTCCCTTCACAGGCATCCATTTTAAGCTAAAAGGAAGCTTTTCACAAAATTTTATCTAAATCGGAGGTAGTCAGTTTTCAGAACTACACCCAAAGATAATATTATAATATAAATGTACAATATACAGGATGTTTCATTTTAACAAGCTAATATCTCGAAATAACAGAGTTTTAGAAAAAAAATGTTTTAGATAAAAATTGTAGGGTTTTGAGAACGATATAAGATGGTGTTATTGGTGTGACCTTGCATAATCGTTTGAAGATTACGTAAAAATCATCTTCAATTTTTTAAATAAAACATACAACCTACTTTTCATTGTATAGCTTATCTTGAGAGCATTCCAAAACATTATAATAAAGTATTTTTTATTGACTATTTTTCGAATTACACAGGAGCTTGAAAGTTATAATATTTTGACGAAGAATACAAAATATCTTATAAATTATTTAGTTTTAGGTAATCTTATCTTAATATTTTTATGCATAGAATAATAAGACGAATTCATTGGTGTAAAGAAAACATAGTTGCTTTTAAGAAAAAGTATAAAACTCGCAATATGCAGTCTTATATTTTTTCTTAAAAGTAATGTGTTTTCTGTACACCAATGGATTTATCTTATTATTCTATATAAAAGTATTAAGATAAGATTACTGAAAACTGAATGTTTCATAAGATATGTTGTATTCTTTGTCAAAATACTGTAACTTTGAAGCTCCTGTAACTCGAAAAATAGTAAAAAAAAATTGTTTTATTATAATGTTTTGGAAAGCTCACGAGATAAGCTACAAGTATATGTAATAAAAAATAGGAAGTTTCATTTAAAAAAATTGAAGGTGATCTTTATATGACCTTCAAACGACTATGCAAAGTCAAACTAATAATACCATCTTATCTATACCCCTTGAAACCCTATAAAAAAAGGGCGCCAAGTGCAGTATTTATATTTATTATTAATAATTGTTTACAATACATAAACAACTCATGTAGACGTAATTTTAAAATCTACAGCACATTGTCATCTATCAAGCATCTGTCATCATTTTCACACAATAAAAAGGTTATTGAATTACGGTCGCGATTCATAAAATCGATACGCGAGTGTCACTGATGTCATCTCTTGTCAAACGGTTTAGTCGTAAATTTTTCCGACGTTTTTTAATGAAAAATTCTAACATCAATAGAGTAATAATAAAGATCATTTTATTATATAATTTAATCCCAAGTTTTTGATTAAACTTAACAAGAACTCAATCGGTTCAGCCGTTACTGAGGACCAATAATCTGAGGTACTCTCAAATAAATGACTTGCGTAAAGATACACGGTCCGTCTCGTCGCTACGCCTGATTTAGCGCGAAACACTACTGTGTCTCTTGATTTATAATATTGTACATTTATCTGTTTGTATGTTTTTATGAGCGGTTACTTATTTTTCAAGTGATGAGTGCTAATTAATACATACTATGTATATAATTATTTTAGATAAATCAAAGGAACTAGTGATTCGGTCTCGCCAAGACGAGACGAGATTAGCTCAAGTCTCGTTTCGATCTCGATTTGGTCTCGAAAATTTCGATCTCGTCTCGGTATCGGCTTGGTCTCGAATATGACAATCTCGTCTCGGTCTCAGTCTCGAGTCGAGATTCTCGGTCTCGATAATCATAATAAGTGTAGCGTCATTTTCGAAAAAATTAAAAGGCAAATATTTGATGCATAGCCAGTTGACAACCAAATCATAAAATTCGCTTTGAGATAACAGGGTTGTACATTTCTTGTCTATAAAAAGAACTTACTTTAATGAAAATATTTTTAAATATAAATTTAATTTATAGTATTTATACTAAAATGTAATGGAATTCTTTTCATAATTCTATTAGATATGAAATTTGTTCTTTCTATAAAAATGCATGTGACATATATATAATATGTGCAAAATCTAAATCTCTATGTTAAACGTAAAGATATTATACTTAAATTATTTTTACATTTTTACGCTACCTATTAAAATGCTTGATTAATCATCAGTTATCCATGTGCCAGTTGCGGTAGCGTTATTTTCTTTTTATAAGCATTATTGTAAATTTTTGGGTGACAAGATAACAAATGTTCTTTTAAGTCACTTGTATTTGAGTCTTTCATTTTTATAAATTTTTTTACTTTCTTTTCACTTTTGTATATTAAATATTTTCCGAATTTTACCTTGTCTTTATCTATTAAATAAAAGAATATTTTTTCAATACACTCAACGTCGACGAATTAGGCACCGATTATTCCGTACTCTCGGTTTTCGAACTGGACATATTTTTATATTTAATCTTCATTTCCAAAAACGATATTCAATTATGGAGACTGTTCTGTGGCGAAGGCGCCTAATTTAAGTATAATATATTTTCATATTTAACATAGAGATTTAGATTTTGCACATATTATATGTCACATACTTCTTTATAGGAAGAACCAATTTTATATCTAATAGAATTATGAAAAGAATTCCATTTCATTTTAGTATAAATTGAATTTATATTTAAAAATACTTACTTTAAAGTAAATTCTTTTTGCACCAAAATAATAAATAAATAATTAATTTAAAAATAATTTTTAATTAAAAATATTTCAGATTAAAAATATCACAAAATTCGAGAATCTCGACGAGACTCTCGATATCGCCGAGACTCATCATAAAAAGGTCTCGTCTTAGTCTCGAATTCAAGTTTTAAGTCTCGTCTCGGTCTCGTCTCGGTCTCGTCTCGGTCTCGATGTCGAGACCGAGATCAGTCTCGGTATCGTTCGAAACACTAATTTGTAGCATGCAACGAGATAAAAAAATGAAAAGAAACGTATAAAACAAAACCGCGACCATTGCGACATGAAACAGCGATAAGATTTCTTCTTTTGGATTTCTATGAATACGAGTTCATATATTCTGATTCGCAGAATGATGTTTATATAACAAATGAAAGCAGTGTTTTATAATTATAACAAATTAAATATTGAGTTCGCGATTTATTTACAATTATTAATTTATTATACGATTATCGATTCCGTATCGTATATTTTTTATTAATATGGTATAACCGAGTAAATGCAGATTTAAATAATTGGTTTTGACGACGTATTATTTAAAGCATAAAGTTTCTCTAATCAATATTTAAAACAGTCACAATTACTCATGCAAAGAGAAGAAAGCGAACAAGAGAAAAAAATAGAAAGAGAAGAATTTAAAAGTTCGCGACTTTCGTTTCGACTTTCAGACAATCCAAAGATACAGCTGTGATTCACGCTTCATTTTTCATGAACAAACGTATGTGTACAAACTTAAGCGAAGGAAAAGAAACATACATTGGCACAAGTTCTTTCATTCTTTCATATCTCCGTTTCTTCCTCTTCTGATTCCTTTCACTATCACATGGACACTATTTGAGGAAGATATGAGTCGTCTGTATGTTTAGAATAAAAGGCTCCCAGTCGACTCGATTCTTTTTCTCTTTTCACGGCGCGGCTTTTTCGTTAGCGTTGCTGGCAAAAGAAAAAAAAAACGCGATTTTTTTTTACGAAGCGATTTAAAACGTCCAAGCTATGAGCAACCTCGCTGATTAAAGTGTTGAAGCGGCGGGCCTCCTAGAAAGATGTCTTATCCAAGACAAGAATGTGCCAGCCGCGCGCGAGATAAAGGGGATGGAGGGCTATCAAAAATGCACGGGCACGAAAAAGTCGGGTCGACAAGCATACGCGCCTTTTTATTATTTCATCGATCGAAATATTTTTTTATCCAACAAACGTATAATTCTGCAGAGTAGAGTATACAATTAATATATCAAAGTTGATTCAGCAAACAAAAGCAATTTTGAATTATTAATTCCATTGTGTCAAAATTTAATCGAGTATTAATATATAAAATTAATTAAATTTAATATAAAATAATAAATTTAATTTAATATAAAATTAATATAAAATTAATTAAATTTTCTTTATTTGCAATAAAAGTATTATTATTAAAACACGAGCAACATTTTCCTGTAAAATATGAATAGATATTGATTTGTTCTATATATATATTACTGATAATTTTATATTTTAAAAAATACCATAGATTTCAATAGCATTATCGTATTTTAATATTCGTATATTTATATAATATAATTTTGATTATATATAATTTTATGTGCGGATCTTTCTCTTCAATAAAACGAATCTATACGGTCTTTTCAATGAAATTGATCTTTAATTTTTCTTAAGTCTGATATTTAAGGCTTCTTTTCTTAAGTCATTGTAATTACTTCTGTTTCTCTTATTGTTAATAAATCACAAAGCATTCGTGATTGCAATGAGACGTCCTCAAAAGCGATTTAAACACGGAATTAATGAGCGAGAACCAATCGCAATACTACTTGATGTTGATTACAATTAAAATGCTTATCATTACGGTCTCTCCGCAATTGAGACCAATTAAATGTATATACTGTACCCTGTGTACATCCCTATTATAAACATTAATGAATCTAAAGTACCTAGCTGAATAAAATATAAAGTGGTCCAGCGTTTCACAAATAACATTTGAAACATTTCAAGTATCCTTTACATATTATTCATATACATATATATGTACTGCAAATAAATATAAAACGAAAAATAATATTTATATAAAAGCTAAATATGTGAAATAAATCTATAATTTTATCTTGAAGAATATTTAATTCGGAAAATTTCTATTAAGTACGTTTCGATCACTTTGCTATTCCTACTGAGAAAAAAAAAAACATGTATATATTTTATCAAATTCCATAAAATATTATTCATCATAATTTTTTTATATGCATTTCTCATATATGTATAATACTGTATGTCTCATGTCTCATTACACACTAATCCTTCAATATGTTCTAATTTTACGAGTATCTCTCAGGCTAAAGAAAGTTCAAGATACATTAGCGTATAACACAAATCAAATGATCAAATAATAAGAAACTTTAATATACTTAAAATACTCCTTCGTGTAATCATTCACGCGCTAGACCATTCTTGCAAACTGCACTTTCGCAATTTTCTTTATCGCATAGTATCCCCTTGTACTTTTGCATCGTATTATCAACAACGACGATAACGTGTACTAGGAAATCATAATGGTAATGAGATCGCGGCTGGATAATATATCTCCAGAGTACGAAGTGCATGCGACCTACGTTCTTTCTCTCTCTCTCTCGTCAGGCACGTTCACGCAAATAAAATTCAAACCTTAAATAGCGCGACTGCATGAACGAAGGGGTTAAAAGGCCTGTGCTTGAAATGAAAAACGTACATCGTTTCGTAGCAAAGTAATATTCTATCGTTGGAATAATATTCTGCTTATTACGTGCGTGCGACTTACAAAATCGCTGCTCAAGACGATGTTTATAGTACAGATGCAAATGCATGTTCTGGGAAATTTTTTATTCTCATCAGATAAGCACAGTTCATAATTAAGACCTATTTAAGCCTGTATTTTTATCTCACGTAGCGTCTGAAAGTCACCGGAAGTATCCTATTCACTGCAAATACTATAGAGTAGGAAAGATTTTTATTTTTTAAGTCAATCTTGAAAAAAGATTTGTTAAAACTAAATATTGAAAATATAAAGGAATAAGAAATTATTCGTTTTGATATATTTTAACAAAACTTGCAAGTTTCATGAAATTTTCACTCCGCAAAAATAAAATAGAATGTTTTAATTCATCAAAATTTGAAAAAGCAACCAATATAATTTTGGCATATAGTGATGACTAGTGATTCGGTCTCGCCAAGACGAGACGAGATTAGCTCAAGTCTCGTTTCGATCTCGATTTGGTCTCGAAAATTTCGATCTCGTCTCGGTATCGGCTTGGTCTCGAATATGACAATCTCGTCTCGGTCTCAGTCTCGAGTCGAGATTCTCGGTCTCGATAATCATAATAAGTGTAGCGTCATTTTCGAAAAAATTAAAAGGCAAATATTTGATGCATAGCCAGTTGACAACCAAATCATAAAATTCGCTTTGAGATAACAGGGTTGTACATTTCTTGTCTATAAAAAGAACTTACTTTAATGAAAATATTTTTAAATATAAATTTAATTTATAGTATTTATACTAAAATGTAATGGAATTCTTTTCATAATTCTATTAGATATGAAATTTGTTCTTTCTATAAAAATGCATGTGACATATATATAATATGTGCAAAATCTAAATCTCTATGTTAAACGTAAAGATATTATACTTAAATTATTTTTACATTTTTACGCTACCTATTAAAATGCTTGATTAATCATCAGTTATCCATGTGCCAGTTGCGGTAGCGTTATTTTCTTTTTATAAGCATTATTGTAAATTTTTGGGTGACAAGATAACAAATGTTCTTTTAAGTCACTTGTATTTGAGTCTTTCATTTTTATAAATTTTTTTACTTTCTTTTCACTTTTGTATATTAAATATTTTCCGAATTTTACCTTGTCTTTATCTATTAAATAAAAGAAATATTTTTTCAATACACTCAACGTCGACGAATTAGGCACCGATTATTCCGTACTCTCGGTTTTCGAACTGGACATATTTTTATATTTAATCTTCATTTCCAAAAACGATATTCAATTATGGAGACTGTTCTGTGGCGAAGGCGCCTAATTTAAGTATAATATATTTTCATATTTAACATAGAGATTTAGATTTTGCACATATTATATGTCACATACTTCTTTATAGGAAGAACCAATTTTATATCTAATAGAATTATGAAAAGAATTCCATTTCATTTTAGTATAAATTGAATTTATATTTAAAAATACTTACTTTAAAGTAAATTCTTTTTGCACCAAAATAATAAATAAATAATTAATTTAAAAATAATTTTTAATTAAAAATATTTCAGATTAAAAATATCACAAAATTCGAGAATCTCGACGAGACTCTCGATATCGCCGAGACTCGTCATAAAAAGGTCTCGTCTTGTTAGTCTCGAATTCAAGTTTTAAGTCTCGTCTCGGTCTCGTCTCGGTCTCGTCTCGGTCTCGATGCCGAGACCGAGATCAGTCTCGGTATCGTTCGAAACACTAAAAGGAACGGAAAGTTGATACTAAAGGATATATTTCTTTTCTTTTTTTGTCAATTCATATATATATATGTATATATATGTTTAAATCAACATATAATTAAATATTTGACACATAATTTTGTAAAAAAATTAATTTAAAATTAATTTAAAAGGTTTAGGAAAAATAATGATCATTAAAAGAAGATACTTTTGGCAATTGTTGTTTATCTGTCCATATTTATTGTTTATTTATTAATTTTTAAAATAAAAATTAAATAATTTATTAATATTAATTATTTATTAATATTAATATTAATATTAATATTAATATTAATATTTATTTAATATTATTGATTATTTATCAATTTATTTATTAATTTATTAATATTAATTTTTTTTTATAATATTTTATTTATTTTATTTTTATAATTATATATTGTACATCATTTTATGCAACATATTTTAATGTTTGATATTTATATCTTGCATGTTAATTTATAGAACGTTGAATAATAAACAAGATATTATTTCAAATAAAAATATTGAAATAGAGATGATTACTTTTGCGATAGATGAGATGTTAAAACCAATTAAACTTGAGGATTCCACTGTGTAAACTTTTTTATTTATTTTAATTCATATAATAAAAAATACACACATTTATATTTATTTATCTGCACATTTTACTTTTTAAAAAATAAATATTGTATCTCAGTAGTTAATAAATTCTAATCCATTATTTATATAATGTATATAAGTGTGTGTGTGCGTACATATAGGAGGTGTCTCACAACCTCCGTACAATATTTTATTAGTGTGTTCTAGAGGTAAAAAATAGAATAAAAAATTCTAATACAAAAATGTTGAGGCTGCAACAGTTTTTGAGTTATAAGCGATCAAAATTTGCCAATGATATACACGCACTGAATTACACATGTATACGCGTACCGATTTGTCATCTATTATTGGTTTTATTATTTTTAAAATAAAATAAGCTGTGCAGAAAAATCAATATCACACTACCTTGAAAAAATCAATAACAGATGACAGATCGATAGGCGTGTATGTTTAATTACGGACGCGCGAGTTCTATGCTATATCATTGACAAATTTTGATGGTTTATAATTAAAAAACTATTGTAGCCTCAACATTTTTGTATTAGAATTTTTTATTCTATTTTACTTCTAGCATACGCTAATAAAATGTTGTACAAAGGTGAGATATCCTGTAAATATATGTATATATATATTTAAATTTCTTAATTTTCTGAAAAGTAAAAAGATGATTTTAAAATCTTTTTTAGAGAGGTTATTGGTTTCATTGATGAGATTGATGGTCCGAAAATTGTTGGCAAAGCACAACATTATCGATTGCTAAAATTTATTTTAAATAATAATAGTCGTCATCGAATTCAAATAGTGGTATAAAATGCTGAAATCGAGCGGATTCAGTTTCACAGAAAACCAAATCGAGTAATTAATAAATTTTTTAAGAAAGATATTATTTATCTTTAACAACTATTAATATTATAACTATATATATTATTGTTTACTTTGAATATACTTTTTATTCTTATTTAATTTAATATATACAATAATAATAATAATTATATATATGTTACTTTCAAATCTAATATTACTTTATGTACTTTACAGATTATTCAAATTGATATAGTGAAAGCTAAAAAAACGAAATTATCGGAGTTTAATCAAGGAACTCTTCCTTACGGACTTATTATTCCTTCAAATACTATTATTAATAATTTGGGTTCTTTTGACCTTAAAAAGATAATTCACGCAGTTCAACCTAAATTGATAGAAATATTCCGGATTACTTGAATTCATGTGTTCGTAAGTAATTCTAAATATATCATATATGATTTAATATTGTCATATACATATATAGTATGTTCTTATATTTATGTATGTTTTCTTCTATTACATTTTTTTAAAATAAATACTTTTAAATAAAATATTTTTCAGTTATACGAGGATATGTTAAAACAAGATTTAATACTTTCTCAAATAGTTTTAAAACTATTGGTACTGGATCAATTACAGATGGTCATTACAAATTAGAAATTCAAATTGCTGATTACGAAGCTAATGATAGTTTCGAGAAAGGAAAAAATATGGAAATAAAAGGATATGTGAAAAATTCAAGTAAATTATATTAAAAATCTTTAAATTTCGTAATAAAATATTATTGTATCATTTTTTATTGATTTTTATGAATTATGTATTTATTTTACAGATGATGTCTTTTATATATCTTGACGTTGAAAAAGTATCTGATATTAAATTAATAGGAGACCAAATTTTATCATTAGCACAATTATTACAAGGTGCAAAACCTATTATAAAAAGATATTTTCCTAAAAAAGATGCAACTTCTGACTTGCCAACTAATAAAATTATTCGCAAATAATTAAAAAGTGTATTTGTCATGTTTTCAATGTGTTTTTCGTTTCTTATTTTTAGTTTATGAGTTATATGTATGCATATAATTAAAATATAAAGATAAGATATATATTATATAAATCAAGTTCATTATTCTAAGGTAATATAATGTAAAAGTAATAAAAATTGTAATATTAACACTATATTACTGTGTATTCACTTGAAAATTATAATAATAAACAATAATATTAAATAAATATGATAAGTATTTTAGTATTTGGATTGCTTTATCTGTTTATTTTTATTAATGTAAATAATTAATTCTTATATATATATATATATATATATATATATATATATATATACACTACCGTCAGAAAGTTTAAGACCAAAGTAATAAATAAAGATCCTCGAAAGAATAATTTATTTTTACACGTTAAAATATGATATTCCGCTGATTGTTTCTTTTTTTTATTAATAGCTAGAAGATCATGTTACAACACCATAAAAGTAAAAATAGCTTGCATTATTTTTTAGAATGAAATAATAAATAAAATTAACAAATTTTTTTGATCTTAAACTTTCTGACGGTAGTGTATAAATGTGTGTGTGTGTGTGTGTGTGTGTAAGAGTTTTATAAGAGTATTAATGTTATATTATTGTAATTCTTTCTAGTTTATTGCATATAAATAAATAAAAATGTTATATTTTATTAGCTATTATTTTATATTACACAATTTTGATGAATTGCATAGTATAAAGAAACAATCACGCTAACATAATTAATTATTACTTGTAATATACTAAATAAATTTCAATATAAATATAAATATAAATAAGTTATTTAGTGCAAAGCAACATACATCAGTCGCGCATTCGATTATCAATAACGCGCGTTCCGTGGCAGGGCTGTATATAAAGTGGCAGAGACTGTGTCTAGCTCAGCCGTAGCGAAAGGGTTAAACTTAATATTTTATTTTCCTAACTTGATGAGAAATATTTACTTTTAAAAATTAAAAAAATACATAAATATTTATCAATCGTTTCTCATTACAACGCAATGTACAATACTTGGGACATTGTCGTTTGCGAATACAAAATCAATCCGTTCAAGCTATCAAACAAATCTCAGTATCAAACAAATCTCGTTTGAGATCCGAGTCATTACTTCAACGTCCTTTTACATGCAACTTTATATATTCGACGTTAGATATATTTGCATGAAGGTACTCACCGTTGGCAGCTGTGTTCCTCCAATTTTCGATGATCTCGTAACAGCACTATTATCACCACTATACTGTCATTACCGTTTTCACATCTGAAGGATTTTATGTCTGTAATGGATAGGTATACTCCAAATTCTTTCTGAATTTGCCTCATCTAGTTCGCATTTTACAGATTAACGTTGTTAATGTCGATTTGTCCTTTTCTAAAGGTAGGTTCAATTTTAGATACCAACGGTTTTTCTTCTTAAACTCTCCTACAATTTTGTAAAATAAGTATATTTTATTATTTACAGTATATACACACATATAAACAGGATGTCCCTAAACTGGCGATAAAGATTTTAATGACAAATTCTTTGTAATATTTCAAGACAAAAATTCTAATACGAAAATATCGGGGCTATAGTATTTTTCAAATAATAAAAGTTTAAAGATTACGAATGACGAGCTAGACTTTTGTGTGCTCAGAGATAGCAAAATGATCAGTGGTAAAAGTGCTTCCATGTCAAATAACTTTGTTTTTATTGATTATAATTTCATCGTGGAGACAGCTAAATATGACAACTGACACATATCAATATCGATATATTAAACTATGGAATAAAAACGTTTTTAACTGTTCTTATGATTCATTACGGAGAAACAGAAATACATTTTTAATGAAATCTTGAATATTTTTACAATAATACTATTATCAAAAGCATCCGATTCATGGAATCGTAACTGGCAATAGTGAAATTATTGTAGAATTCATAATCTTTAAACTTTTCCTATTTGAAAAATGCTATATCCTCGACATTTTCGTGTTAGAAATTTTGTCTTCAAAATATTACAAAGAATTTATAATTAAAATCTTTATCGCCAGTTTAGAGACACTCCGTATATGTATAAATATATTATATTTAACACATTATTAAAATATATAAATATTTAATATATTAAAATATAAAAGTACTACAAATTATATTAGAAACTATAATCACAAAAATAAAGAAATATATTTTCTTATAATTATGAATATTACATTGTTTATTGAAATATGTGCGTGATATATGAATGTAAAATATATATAGCTATATATATATATATATATATATATTATATGTATATGTATTTGAATTTAAAATTAAAAAAACATGACTTAATTATTTTAAAAATTAACTGTTTCGCAGATAAAAATAAATACTATTTTTCTATCTACTTATTATATTTTAATTCAATATGTTTATAAATATTTGTTATAGATAAAGATATCCTTTTATCTACAATAAATATTTATAACATTTTAAATTAAAATATAAGTACATAGAAAATGTTTATTTTTATATATATATTTTGCATAAACATAACATATACATTTATGTTATATTACATGACATATAGAAGTATGTAATATATACATTTATTTTATATTGCATTACAGGAAAATATCTAATATATATACGTTTATATTACATTACATAATATGAAAACATATGTAATACATATGTCTATGTTATGTTACAGTAACATATCATTTGAAATATATTTAACATATAAATGATACATCTCAAAGTTGCTGACATAGAGCCGTACCAGAACGTAACATTTACCTGTATAAGTAATATTACATGTAACATTCATGACAGTCGTGTAATATTACATACATGTCTATGTTACATGTTGTGGTTTGCTGGGATGCGAGTATCGACTTTACATGCCATTTTTAGAAAAGGATTATTTTAATATATTAATATATTATATTTTAATAATGTTATTATATAATATAAACTACACAGCCAAAAAAGTTGTACACTTGAAAAGTAGTAAAAAATTGTGAAAATTTAAAAATTTATAACTTAACTAATAATTATAATATCGAGGTGTTTAAAAAACAAAAATAAAGCTTGAAGTCTGTAGTTTGAGAAAATTTTAGTGCCATTACGTGGAATGATTAGTTTTACAATGGCGAATGACAGAGTGAGAACCTGCAAAACTGATAGAAAGTCCACTTTCCTGAATTGCACAGTGTGAATCAATTGATGTAGGTAGCTCAATGGGATAAAAAAAATTGAAATTCAAACTTTTCTCTTTAGAATGTGCTTTTTTTTTATCTTTTCTTTCTTTTATGCGGGGAAATCCTCATGGATACTCTCCGATTCCCGAGGAAATAGTGCCGAAACGGCGAAAACCCCGTGAATATCCTACTCGGACTTGTTTACGCGAGATGCCCGGCACGATTTGCATCGCTTCAGGACAAGCTTTATTTTCGTTTTTTAAACTTGATATCATAATTATTAGCTGAGTATTTAATTCTTGAACTTTCACAATTTTTTTACTACTTTTTTAAACGTACCGTTTTTCTTGTTTGTATGGTCGAGTATATAGGACAAAGTATGCTAAATCGTACTCCCAAAGGTAAATATTAAAATTGCAATAAAACTCAAAAAAGTGACAAAATTTTTTTATTTATTTGAAACTATGGTTTTTTGTCAACGATATACGCGAAACATTAACACAAATTTATCATTGTTTCATATCGTAAAATAAAAATTAAAAAAAAATATCTAATACGATTTACAATACGCCGGTTTGCTGAATTGTACCCATGAATTTTTAAATCATACTTCTAACAATAAAATTAAAATATTCTAACAAAAATGAAGTTTTATTTTCTACGAAAGTTCTCAGTTTGCAACAAAACATATCTATAAGAAAATGTCATATTTATAATTATAAATTCTCTTAAAAAATTTAACAAAAATATTTTTTGTATCATACAAAAATATAAATAAGTATTACCTCAATATAATTGTAAAATTTGATAATATTTTCTTCAATTGTCTATCTAAATATAGAATAAAAAAACCAATGCCTAAATAAAAAAATTAATTTAGTAAATCATAGCAGTACGATATAGGAAAAAGTTAGTGGTACGTTTTACCGAACTTGCCTTGTGAATAAAAATTTGTGAATAAAAAAATAATCTTGAAACTTTTTGCCGATTTTTCAACAGTTCCATTATAGGATTAAATAAGATGAAAAAATGATTTAATAATAAGTTTAATTGCTTATCTTTCTCAATGTGATAGCTTAAGCACGGGGTGCCGAATATTACATGAAAATCACGCAAAATAAATTTATAAACTCAGTAACGGATCGCTTGAGAAGAAAACAAACATTGCGGCATTCGAGGGAGGCTAGCTGCAATACAACAGCGTTAACACATTAAAATATTTTAACTCTGATTACAAAATACAGTAGAGATACGATTTAACGAACGGTACGATTTAGCATATTCTCCCCTAATTAATAAGCATTATAATGATATATTATTGGCATAACTTTACTATTTTTATTAATTTCCAAATAGATATCGAAAAAAAACCTCATGTAAAAGAAGTGATACCGATACAAGAACGATTGAAACATAAAATTTTACGAAATCTACTTACATTGGTGGTGTCACATTTGCTCTGTTTACATTATGTAGCATCAGATAGCATCCTTCTTCGTGCCTGTCCAGTTTTAATCGCCTTGTTATAAGCATGCACACGCTGTCAAAATAAAGATCATCACGATCACTTCTAAGGGATGCAAAATCGACTACGCATCTCGAATCTGCGCACCAATATCGTGCCCCCTTTGGCCTTACAGTGCAAAATCTGCAATATATCATTAATATATATTAGATAATAAATTAGCCGAAAAAGCCGAATTTTGCTTGGTACGATGCCAAGACTGAATTTCGGAATTACATTTTAAATATAAAATAGTCAATATAAATATTTAGAAATCAATTGGCTATAAGAGCCGTACGCGGATGTTGATGCGTCGATTCCAACGAAAATTAATTTTTCGTTGAGATTAAATATTTGTGCACGGGGCACGAATTTTGCTTGGTACACTGCCAAGACTTATTCGGAATAATCTCTTAGTGATAAAATAGTCAATTGACATTTTCAATCAAAATTATGTAAGTGTATGGGAATTGTTAAGAAAATATTACGAGAATGAAATAAGAGTTATTTGCAAGCGACATGTTCAATGTTTTTTTTAATTACCGCAATTTAATGAAAAAAAATTTGAATAGCATAACAAAAAGACACAAAGAAGAGCATACTGAAATGTTAGAAAATTTAACGACAGATACTATAATTGAGTTTTTGCAATGCCGATGTCAAGTTCTAGAACGAGCATCTCTAAGCGATATTTCCAAAAAAAAGCAAATCAAGGTTTAATAACAATGAGAAGAACGATGATAATCACATACAGTCGTTCGAATCGAGATTTCAATGCAAAATATTGTCAACAATGGTTCAGGAATGTCAATGTTATTTATATCATCAAGGACAACATTTGATTTATTTCTGTAATCAACTTTTACATTTATCTGTTAAAAATAAAATCCAAACGGTCAAACGATTAAAATTGTGCATTAATTATCTTTCTGCAACGATTATTTCGTCGTAAAATGCAAATTAAGTTTGTGCCAAACATGCGAAGGCAGTCATAATACCTCATTATCATCAAACTAAGGAGACGGCGAGTTCAATTAAATCCGTTGAATAGCAGGTTCAATACCAGAACATTTGAAAATCAATTAAACAATTGTTTATCTTTTCTTATAGTTATACGTTTGTCAGTATAAGAATCCGTTAACAATACATTATTAAAATTTCGGGAATTTAGAATAGCCTATCGATAAACGATGTCAACCGAAAACACGAAGCCGAAAAATCATTTTGTAAATACGATAAGTCGAAATATCTCAGAACAGTTTGTTGTTAGATTTTGACCTTTTCGAGAGAACGAAGAAAGGCTTAGCGAATCAAGAGAAATAACGATGAAACGATTAACAATTTCGTTTAACTAACGCGTGCCTTTTTTATAAAAAAAGTAATTTTCTAGAGTTTATGCATACATAAGAAACAATAAAATATTACTTACTGGCTACCACGAGGCAAGACCGATCGACAGCTGAGACTAGGTGACTAGACGTTCTACGCACGGGATGCGAACTTCCCACCTATACAATACGACGCGCACGGAGCGACTGACTTTCTTGCTCGCTGCTCGCAGGCTCGCTTGCTATTTCGTTGTCTCGGCCGTTTCCGTAAACGCTCGGCCGCACTCACAATCAGCTGCCGCTAGCCCATGCTCAACTGTGTTGGACACATCGACATATAGAATGGCTGGCAGTGGAAGGGGAGCCGCACGAGTAGAGTGAGAGGCAAACAGTCAAATAATATAAAGTTACGTTCCGTCTCTTTCTAATATAACCTGATTAGTTGGCGACATGACATCGACGGTTTTACGATGTTTTTATTTATAAATATTAAAGATTTGATAAATAGAATAAAAAACTTTATTTACAAGATTAAAATAATTAAACGATAATTAATAGTAAAACAATAAAACAAAAACAATAATATATAAATATATAATGTAAAATTAAAATAAATTAAATTAAAGTCAAAACAAAATTAATTATTTAAGAAATTAACAGATTAATTTGAAATAAATTTAAATAATTGCTGACAATTTATATAATAACTGATACACTGACATTCGCGTTCGGCTCTATAGCTAGTCTATATTCATATAGTATATATTTGATATTGAGAGCCTAAAAGAATTCTTCATATTTAAATAAAATCAAAGAGTACATTGAGAGATACATAATTTTATTTTATATGACATGTGCGCGTGCGCGTGCGTGTATGCGTCATGTGTCAGTTCGATATATATATGCAGGGTGTCCCATAATTCGCGAACCACCCGTCAGTTGCAGGTAGAGCATGTTGAACGGAATAGGAAAGTCCTCTACCATTTTGCGATTTTCGCAATAATTAATGAGAAATAAATTAAAGAAGATCAGCCAATTCGCGTGACGACGGCGAAAAAAGACAGCCCAGTTTCATATCGTTACTAAGCATGCGGCGAAAAGAAACAGTATAATGTTACACGGTTGCTAGGCGCGCGATGAAGCGGGGAGGAGCGCTTTACAAAAGACAGTAACTACATACGAGTAGCGCTAACTCTGGACCCCCGAGTGGGCTGTCTCTTCTCGCTGCACGCTTATCATCGCTCGAATTGGCTGATTTTCTTTAATTTATTTCTCTCTTATTATTGAGAATATCGCAAAATGGTAGAGGACTTTTCTACTCGGTTTAACTAGCTCTACCTGCACACGACGGTTGATGCGACTATTACCGGACACCCTGTATATTAAATATAGAATAAAATTTTTGTCATGGTTTATGTACTAAAATGTTATTTATTTTTATTTGTGTAGAAACTGAAGTAGCGTTAGAAACGGAATGTTTCATGGCAACTACACCAAAACGAGTCACAGTAGATACATCTGTGTCCCCATCATTTACTGAAAATTCTCCTCGGAAAGTTTTCCTGAAGACAGTTTTAGAAAATACAAGGGTGATGTACAAACATAAAATTAAAACTCTTCGACAAACAATTCAAAGAAAAAATAAACGAATTGCGCAGATGCAAAGCGTACTAGTATCGTTACGTCAGAAGAATTTTCTTTCAATAGGACGTTCACTTATTAAAGATGTTATATTAAGCGAAAGACACGCGGCCAACAAACTCGTTTTATTTAAAGGACAATAAAATCTTTTATAGTGTATTTTATTTGTTTATAATAGTTTTACAAATAAAACATAATATATACTTATTTATTATAGTTGATTTAACTTTTTATCCTTTTTATTATTTTTATAATACTTATATTATTTATAAATTATATTATTTATAGATGATATTAATAAGTTATACATAATTTAATTTATACGCTAATTTTAATGGTTTATTATTTTAATTCATTATTATTAATTAAAACAACTTTAAAATCCTCTTAAGTTTATCTTCAGATACTCTGTAGCCATTTAATTGTAAAATGTTCTACACAGCATCTTAACTTAAGATAATCTTAAATATAAAATGAGGTTGAGTATCGCCTTGCTCGTTTAATCATCTATCGCCGCCATCTTGGTTGGCAATTTCCCTCCCTCGTCTCTGGCTTCACTTCCCCTCTCATATGCTCCATCCAGTTATTCCTACATCCATGACAAGGAGAGAGTATTATTCTGTCTTTGTCTCTCTTGCATTGCATATGTGTAGCGTTCATGTAGGAACACATACTAATACGTTGAGCACACGGTTGCGATTATTGAGAGATAATGTAATAATAATAATAATGTAATAATTATGCACTTCAAATTATAGAATAATATACATACATACATACATATAAATATATGTACACACGCGCGCGCGCACACACACACACACACACACACACGCATATATAGATATAAAAAAAATATTTTTTATGTATAAAATAACATGAAATAAATATACACGTACGGATAAAATATAAAATATTTATTTTGAATAGTATAAGTAATAATATGTAATAATAACATATTATTATATTAATACGTATAATGATAAATGTAATTTAAATAAATTTTAAATGAATAAATATTATGCCGACAATATTAAGTACAAGATGTTCAGTCTGTGTCATATAAAAGCTCAAAGCTTCCATCAATAATTAATAATCCAATGAATATAGTAATGCAACAATTATTTTTATATAAAATTGTATATTTGAATATATACTCTTCAAAAAAATTATCGCAACACGTAATTAATATCAAAATTTAGCATAAATTCAAATAAGCGTATCTCCGCGATAAATTGTCGTATTTCAAAAATTTTTTTTTTTGTTTTTTAAAGGGTAAAGTCTCTACTTTAAGGAACTTTCGTTCGATTTTGATTTTATTCTCTCCCCCTTTCTCCATCCCTTTAAAAGAAGGGACGTGTTATTTTTTCAAAAAATTGCATAGTTTGACGAACTCTACGGAGTGTACTAAATTTTTTTCGCAAATATCATCATAACTATCGTAAAATATGGACTTTTCTCTACAAATTTTAAAAAAATTTGAATACCGTACGATTTTTTTTCGCGAAGTTACAGCATACCAAAGTTACCTATGCATTTTTGCCTGTATTCAATTACCGCCAACATTAGCATTATCCGATGGGCACTACGGCGAAGTTGCTGGTCAGATTTTGCCCATCGTGCGTGTGCGTGTGTGTGTGTGTGTGTGTGTGTGTGTGTGTGTGTGTGTGTGTGTGTGTGTGTGTGTGTGTGTGTGTGTGTGAGTGTGTGTTGGGGCAGGGATATATGTTCGTATTTAAAATTGTGTATTTCTGCCTCGTCTTTGGATGACCTTTTATGGGAAGATGGCTGCATGATTTTGAAAGACTACCAACCAATTTCCAGCAATTGGAAGCAGCCCTACATCGAATATGGTTCGAAATTTTGCAAGCCACAATTAGAGCCTGCATTAATATGCGTGAGCGCCTGCAAGAGGTCATCCGAAGACGAGGCAGAAATATACAATTTTAAATACGAACACATATATCCTTGCCCCAACACACACACACACACACACACGATGGGCAAAATCCGACCAGCAACCTCCCCGTAGTGCCCATCGGGTAATGCTAATGTTGGCGGTAATTAAATATATAGGTAAAAATGCATAGGTAACTATAATATGCTGTAACTTCGCGAACAAAAATCGTACGGTATTCAATATTTTTTAAAATTTCTAGAGAAAAGTCCATATTTTACGATAGTTATGATGATATTTGCGAAAAAAATTTAGTACACTCCGTAGAGTTCGTCAAACTATGCAATTATTTGAAAAAATAACACGTCCCTCCTTTTAAAGGGATGGAGAAAGGGGGAGAGAATAAAATCAAAATCGAACGAAAGTTTCTTAAAGTAGTGACTTTACCCTCTTTAAAACAAAAAAAAATTTTGAAATACAATAATTTTTCGCGGAGATACGCTTATTTGAATTTATGCTAAATTTTGATATTAATTACGTGTTGCGATAATTTTTTTGACGAGTGTATAAAAATAATTGTTGATTACTATATTCATTGGACTATTAATTATTGATGGAAGCTTGAGCTTTTAACATATATGGCACAGACTGAACATCTTGTACTTAATATATTGTCTGCATAATATTTATTCATTTCTCTTATTTATAAAATATAAAATATAAGTATATATATATATATATATACACACACCACAAACACACACACATACACTCTCTCACACACACACACGCGCGCGCGCGCGCGCAGCTGCTATATAGATTTATTACTGGATTAATTTATTTACAGAATTATTTTGTATTTATATACAATGTCCCAAGTAGAGAGAGAGAGAGAGAGAGAGAGAGAGAGAGAGAGAGAGAGAGAGAGAGAGAGAGAGAGAGAGAGAGAGAGAGAGAGAGAGAGAGAGAGAGAGAGAGAGAGAGAGAGAGAGAGAGAGAGAGAGAGAGAGCGAGAGCGAGAGCGAGAGCGAGAGCGAGAGCGAGAGCGAGAGCGAGAGCGAGAGCGAGAGCGAGAGCGAGAGCGAGAGCGAGAGCGAGAGCGAGAGCGAGAGCGAGAGCGAGAGCGAGAGCGAGAGAGAGAGAGAGAGAGAGAGACAGCGAGAGAGAGAGAGAGAGAGAGTAGAAATAAGTCCCTTTTAATTAATTAAAAAAACGTTTATTTTCACGTTAATGTAATATACGTGTAAATATTAATTTAATGTTAACTTAATTTCATTAATAAAATATGAATATAATACTAATAAAATAAATATGTATTTATTTCATTAATATTTTATTAATATTTTATTCATATTTTAATAATGAAATATTAAATATTTAATAAACTTTAAATAAAAATAATGATTGTTTTTTTAATTAATAAAAAGGGACTTGTCATTATTTTAACATTTTTAAAATATCTTTGAAAATGAGTTTTAAACATTTTTGTACATTCTTGTGTTACTTGGGATGTGTGTAGTTGTAAAATGAAAATATTTTCAATATTTAAAAATTTTTAAGTTTGTCGCCTTTACAAAATATATTTTTTATAATTTTTGTATATGCCAATGTATTATAAAAAAATTGATATCGATAAATTTGAACTCAAGTTTTCTGGGTGACAGGCTGAAAATTATTCTTTCATTGAGCCATCATACGTTACTCCTAAAAGTTCTTACACGTCATAAGTATTTATGGAGTAGAGATTATACAATAACATCAATAATGTAAAAGAAATAAAGATTCAACATATTCGCCAATCTATAATTGCTACAGGATAATGAAACAAGACTCTCCTATTATCTCTCTATCGCGCTGACGATACATAAAATATCGATAAAAAAGTAGAAGTGAAAAAGCAATAAATTGCCAAGTCTAATAAGCGCCCGTGTCTTACATGTTGTATATTAGTTCACTCTGCGAATTATTATTTTATCATTATTATTTATCATTGTACAATTTGGAGACATATATATAAATTTTTGATACTATTTGTTATATATATACGCACATATGTGCATAAGCATATATAAAATTTACCAAAAGTGAGTGCTTATTAGTCTTGCTACGTTACTGCCTTCTACTACAGAAAGCATTTTCAGGCCGTATCTCGCGTATAGCATGGTCACGTGATCAGCACGGTAGAGGAACAAGGATGACGTGATTATCGATCCTTGTCTCTCTACCGTGCGTCCGCGTGAGCAATGCAATGGTGTGTGTACGTGTACATACATACACCACTACATAGAACCTGGGAGTTCGTTTCTCAGCGTTGGCAACATTGAAACCGGAGTTTCGCGTTGTCACCGCGAGAGGCTTCCAATGTCAATTCGGAGTTTGTCTGGGCAGAGAGAAGCCAGCTCCGGGAACTTAGCCGGTCAACTTCGACTTTTTTAATTTTTTTATTTTTTTATCGTTTGTTGGTCGTTTGTTGGTGATTGTTGGCCTAATTACAACGTTTGTTGGTTTTTAATTTTTTTATAAATTAAAAAAGAAAAATTAGCGTTAAGTTAGCCGGAAAAATCACAATTTTAATAAAAAAAACGGTCTAATCGATGCGAAATCGTCTGCTGATGATTGTTGGTCTAATTTTAGCGTTTGTTGGTTTATTATTAGTCTTAAAAACGAAAAATTATCTCACATTGAAACCGCATCTGCAGTAATCGAATATGATTGGTTTATTGCTTACGACTTAAGACTTATTTCTATAAATGTAAGGCTAAGGGCTAGTCTACAATAGAGTCGTAAGGTCGTAAACGTAAGAAATTGACCAATCACAGTTGAATTCGAGGAGAATAATCGACTATGATTGGTCAATTTCTTACGTTTACGACCTTACGACTCTATTGTAGACTAGGCTCAACATCTATAAAACTGGCTATGAATACGGGCCTTAAGGGTCGGCAGGCGACCCAGGCAAACTCCGAATTGATGTTGGAGACCTCGCGCGGTGACAACGCGAAATTCCGGTTTCAGTGTTACCAACGTTGAAAAACCAATTTCAGGTTCTAAGTAGTGGTGTATATCCGTACACGTACACACTATTGCATTGCTCACGCGGACGCACGGTAGAGAGACAAGGATCGATAATCACGTTATCCTTGTTCCTCTACCGTGCTAATCACGTGACATGCTACACGCGAGATACGGCCTGAAAATGCTTTCTGGCCTTCCGTAGCAGAAGGCAGGAATGTAGCAAGGCTAATAAGCACCCACTTTTTGTAAATTTTATATATGCTTATGCACATATGTGCGTATATATAACAAATAGTATCAAAAATTTATATATATGTCTCCAAATTGTACAATGATAAATAATAATGATAAAATAATAATTCGCAGAGTGAACTAATATACAACATGTAAGACACGGGCGCTTATTAGACTTGGCAATTTATTGCTTTTTTACTTCTACTTTTTTATCGATATTTTATATATCGTCAGCGCGATAGAGAGACAAGGAGAGAACGAGTATTTTAATTCTTGTCTAACATGTAGTGGCAATTGTAGATTTATAGGCTAACAAATATGTATTACTTAATTACTTTTTGATTATATTGATGTTACTGTATAAGAATACTTGCTCCATATAAATCGTGATGTAAAGAACATACGAGTAACATATTATAAATAGCTCAATGCAAGGTGTTCGGTCTGTCACCCTGAAGACTCAAGTTCAAGTCTATCAATATGATTTTTTAAAATAATATATTAGAATATATAAAAATTATTTTAAAAAATATATTTTTAAAGGCGATTAACTTTAAGAATTTTTAAATATTGAAAAGATCAATTATTTTACAACTATCATATACATAAAAATGCAAAATAATTCCGTGAATAAATTAATGTATCCTGTAATAAATCAATAACTAATATATATATATAAAACAGAAAATATAATATCTTCACAGCTATCATTATTGCGATAATACATACACGTTTCAGAACATTTAAAAAATAATTACAATTAAGCAATTATTGTAAACGACCCAACTGGCTTAATTGATCTTTCTTAATTCGATATCATATATAAATATACAGATTACGTTTCGACCTTTGGTTCAGGTCCTTATCAAGTCTAAAATTAAAGGATAATACTATATAGAAGGAATCATTTTATAAAAGCATAGCGCAAACCAAGTTGAAAACAACAATTATTATAAAGTAAATGATTAAAACATACCTTACTTAAAATTTTTTTCTTTTTTCAACATGTTACAATTCTCTCATCTGTACTAAACGTTTCGTATAGATGGTAAAAAACGAACTAAGTTAGACTTCCTTTATTATTCTATCATAAATAGGGTTTAAATTCTCTGTGTCTTTATGTAGGTTAATCGTGTTGTTAAATTTATTTATATAAAACATTTCAGCTATCTCTCTTTTCCTAGTATGTGTTTCACGATGTAAAATATTAAAGGTTGTCCATTTAAAGTCATGTAAATATTCATTTCTATGTTTGCTTTAGCAATTATTAGACAAGATTCCCTTAACAATATGTAAGTTCTTATTATGGAAATGTTCATCAGATAACAAAATAGCGTGATCGACTAACTGTAAGTTGTTAATGATGTAACCAAAGCGTTATAAGCAAACATAGAAATGAATATTTACATGACTTTAAATGGACAACCTTTAATATTTTACATCGTGAAACACATACTAGGAAAAGAGAGATAGCTGAAATGTTTTATATAAAAAAATTTAACAACACGATTAACCTACATCCTACATAAAGAGACAGAGAATTTAAACCCTATTTATGATAGAATAATAAAGGATGTCTAACTTAGTTCGTTTTTTACCATCTATACGAAACGTTTAGTACAGAGAGAATTGTAACATGTTGAAAAAAGAAAAAAAATTTAAGTAAGGTATGTTTTAATCATTTACTTTATAATAATTGTTGTTTTCAACTTGGTTTGCGCTATGCTTTTATAAAATGATTCCTTCTATATAATATTATCCTTTAATTTTAGACTTGATAAGGACCTGAACCAAAGATCGAAACGTAGTCTGTATATTTATATATGATATCGAATTAATAAAGATCAATTAAGCCAGTTGGGTCGTTTACAATAATTGCTTAATTTTATTCTTCACTGGCGACAAAAAAATACTCTTATAATTAATAATTTCAAGTTGTACTTTATAAAGACCACAACCATATGGTCGATAAAGTAAAAACTTAGAAAAATTCATTGGCTAGTGTGGTCGATTAATTTAACTACCCTGTTTCTTATAATTATAATTGTATAATATTGCACTTCGAGGAGACAGTTATCATGACACTTCCGTCATTTGCGCAAAAACAGAAAAAAATACCGAAAAGAACCGTAAACCGAAAATAATTTAACGGTCCGGTTATGGTTCCGATGTTATAAATTAATCAGAATTTCAATACGGTTTACGGTTTCTGTTCTACTAAAAAAATGGTTATGGAACGGTTATCGGTTTTGGTCCGGGTCCCTGATATATATATATATATATATATATATATATATATATAAAGTATATATACATTATATTACTTTAAAAAATTATTATTAATTTTTATGACATATGAAAATATATTTATATATGTATCTATATTATATATACCTATATCTAAATATATTTTTATGTATAATATGAAGTGTTGTTTATTTATGTCATAAAAATTAATAATAATTTTTTAAAGTAATATAATTTAGAAATTAATTTAATTAGAAAAACAAAAAGTAAAAATTTTTAAAAACCGGAACCGTAACCGAAAAAATCATAATTTAAACGGTTTCGGTTTTTTTATTTATCAAAAAACCGAAACTGGAACCGGAACAGTTACTCAATATTTTATTAAACCGTAACCGAAACCGAACCCTAATTTTGTTTCGGTCCGGATCCCTGATATATATATATATATATATATATTGATTACTGATTTAGAGAGATAGATTTATTACTGGATTAATTTATTTACCGAATTTTTTGCATTTATATATACAATGTATTTGTAGTTGTAAAATTATTGAAATATTTTCAATATTTAAAAATTCTTAAGTATCGCCTTTAAAAATATATATTTTTAATAATTTCTATATATTCCAATAATAATAAATATAAAAAAATATATATATATATACCGATAGACTTGAACTCGAGTTTTCAGGGTGACCGAACACCTTGCATTGAGCTATTTATATGTTATTCATAAGTTCTTTATATTATTCTTTATGCAGCTGATATTTTTATACAGTAACATCAATAAGAAATCAAGATAACACATATTTGTCAATCACATATATACCCAGATAGCAAGTTGCCGATCAATTTACTTGAAATTGCTTTGATTAAGTTGTTTTCAATATTGAGGAAAGCGGCTTCCGATTTTATCTATTAAATTGTCGATTGTTATTGCTATCGACAATTGTGAGCAACTTGAGAGCAACAATTGCTTTCTTAATAAAAAATTATTGGAAATCACAGAGCAACATGACGAAAACAATTTCCACCTAAAATTTTAACAACTAGTGTAGGCAACTATTGTTCGTATAATGCCTTTATGTTAACCTAAACGAAATTCTATTATCTCGATGATAGCAACATAATGACAACTGAATGAAAACTTGTGTCAAGCAACGATTTTCTTTCTTATGCCAAGGAACGCTTGGCTAACTGGGTATATATATATATATATATATATATATATATATATATATATACATATATATATACATATATATATACATATATATATACATATATATATACATATATATATACATATATATATAAACTTATAAATATTTTAAATATTCTTTCTAAATTATACATATAATAATCCTTAAAAAAAATATATATTTTAATATTTAATAAATCATTATTCTATAATTTGAGATACATAATATATGCGAGATACGGCATACAATAAGATACAATTATTGGAAGATATTGTTAGGAGCAAGATCTAAGATATCGTTATCCTCGTTTTACATATACAGAGAAACAAAGGTAATACGATAGCCGGTTCTTGTTGACATTATCTTTCAATAATCGCATCCGTGTGCTCAACATATTAGTATTTGTGCCTACATGGACGCTACTACATACGCGATGCAAGAGAGACAAAGACAGAACGATTATCTCTCTCCTTGTCAAGCTGTCAGTATGTTACCACGAAAATTTCCCCAGTTCCTTAGATCTAGTGAGAATCGTATTGTCCAGATTTCTCATCAAATAAGTGACATAGCTTCGTGATTTTTTTTTAAATATATTCTTTATATAATGAAGCAAGTCGGTAAAGAGCCGGATTTTGCATTTTCGCTCTTAAAAATTTATAATAAATTAAATACGGACTCGCAGCTAACCCAACCTTACCCGCTGCTAGCTGCGCATTTCCCCAAGTTTTATGTAAATTTTATTTTCATCTTTTTTTCAAAAAAATAGCTCTTTACCGACTTGCGGACAATCCTACTAATTAAGAATCTCCTAAATTTAATGAGATTCATTCAGTATTTTGGCTAAAATCTTATATAAACGAATCCGTAGTTCCCGGCCGGCCGACAGGCGTCTCCACCGTGTCACCTGCCGACCCTTAACATCGGCCAGTGTTCCGATTAGGGACCGGCTGGCCGCGCATGCGTGCTTTTGCGCATGCGCGGCCAGAAAGATACAGTGACGTACATATGTACGCATGTAGTATCTTGGCGCTTGGCGGGGGCGGGATGCGGGATCGTGAACGACAGTTAGGGATCGGACGATCGGACGATTACGATAATTAATAATTATAATTTTTGTTTATTAATGAATACTGGTAAGGTTTTTGGCAGTTTTCCTTACCCTTGCAACAAATGTTGGTATTCTTTGAAGTTTCTGCCAAATTAAAGATTTTTATTTTATTGATGTAAAAAGTGTTTTATTTAATGATATCACCTTTTTCCCTTCCTTTTTATTTTTTATTATAATTAATATTTATAAAATAATTAAATTTTAAATATTTTTTTAATACTCTAAACTCTAAATGTAACCGGGAGAGTAACGGTGCCTCTTTTCCCTAGTACAAAATACTTCACTGATGCCGCATGCTCGCACATGCGCGGCCAGCCGGTCCCTAATCGGAACACTGACATCGGCAGGAAATCGCGAAAAAAAGATCAAGAAACATGGTAGTGTTTCCTGTCTTTTTGTGACAAGCTATCGCATCGTGTGAACGAGAGACCGAGTGAGATTAAGGTAATTAATGCAGATTTATATATATATAATTAACTTCTGCATTACATAAGAATTTGAGTTTACTCGGAAACGTTTAGCACTAAGGTTACGTTCCAAAACGTCTTCGAGGAAAATTTTACTGAAAATCTATAATGCACGTAACGTGCACTATAGTTCTCTATAAATTGTTCTCTATTTATCATCTATATATTAATGTTTGTTACAGGTATTTAAGTAGCGTTGCACAGCAATTTGTGTAGCATTTCATAAGCATAGCAATGTTTTAATCGATGTGCTGCCACCAGAAGCTAATCCCAGCATTTGAATGTTACAAACAGGTAAAAATTGTTAAGAATATTTTGATTACGTTTAGATTAAATTTAAATAAGATAAAATTATAAATATCAAGATATATTTGCAATACAGGTGAGAAGTCAAATATCCAGTACAGTGACATGGGTGGAATGGATGCAAAAACAAGAGATCAGAAAAGCGATAGAATTTCCTCTTACTCATTCGAATTGTATAAACAAATTGGCATTGATCTACTGTGAGATGTACTCATGTACAGACTACCCGGTTGTGGAAAAACTATGTTGGCGCAAGCAGTTGCTAGACATACTACTGGTACAAATTTAAATATACTGTTAAAAAAAGTTTCAGAATATATCTAAACTAATCGCATGGAAGAATAATAACAGATTTTGTGTTTTAAATTCTATTATTTTCTATTTTTTCCAGCTGCCTTCATTTGTGTAAAAGTATTTGAGCGAAGGACCACAAATGGTACGAGACGTGTTTTGTTTGGCTAAAGAAAACTCACCAGTCATAATATTTGTTGATGAAATAAATGCTATTGCTACAAAAAGATTTGACACTCAAGCTGTAGCAGATCAAGAAGTGTAACGTATTCTCCTGGAATTACTCAAATCAAATGGATGGTTTTGATCAGACAACTAATGTTAAAGTCATTATGGCAACAAATAGATGAACTGGTAACTCTTGTTTAATTTCCTTGGATCTGTAAGCATATTTTTATGGATATTAAGATTGTACTTTAGTTGTATTATTTCAGTATATTCTTCCAGAATGGACATATTGAATCCCGTATAGCTTCGTTCTAGTAGACTGGATCGCAAGATTAAACTTCCGCTATCCGATCGTCGACAAAAAAACGTTTGATCTTTTCTACGATTATGCAAAGATAAATTTGAGCGAAGAAGTGGATCTTGAGGATTATGTAGCACAGCCAGATAGAATATTTGCTGCTGATATTAATGCTATCTATCAAGAGACAGGAAAGTTCTTCCTTTAGCCGCACAAAGTATTTGAATTTTCATGTTCTTCCTTCAGTCGCAGAAAATATTTGGATTTTCATGTTCTTCCTTCAGCCGCACAAAATATTTGGATTTTAATATTCTTCCTTCAGTTGCAGAAAGTATGTATAAAAAAATAATATATATAGTTTAACATTTTTTAATTAATAAAACTAAAATGTATGCACACATTTAAACGTAAACTTTCATTTTTGACAAATATTGAAAATCTTTTTATTATTTATGATATTTGGATTGTTTTAATGTGTGCGTGTGTGCATACTTCTCTTCTATTACTTAGAACTAATATAAACATGCTAATTGCACCTAGGAATATTTTTTGATATATATTCTTTTATAATTTATGTTACAGGTTGCACCCGTTTTACAAAGTCTTACTAATTCCATTTCTGTATCATACATATTGTAAATATTGTATATATTATGAAATAAGAAGTTTGTTGCTGTTCAAACTATAAGGTTTAAGTGAAAGGTAAAATTCTGTGATTGTTTTACGATGTATATTTCGTTACTTTGTTTTGACATGTAGTATTTAATATGTTTACATAAATGCAATAAAAATAAATTCTTTACAGATACGACAAAATGCCACGCAAGATTGCGGTCTCACCAAAGTGAGCATCCTAGTTGTAAAACGTTTGTGATACATTGAGATAGAAAACTGAGAGGTTTTTGTGGTACGCAACGAGAACATATTGACCAATTCTGGTAAGAAAATGGATTCAACTTTTCGTCAGCACATGAAAATTATTCGTCGAAGCACATTTTTTTCGTTCACATCCGTCCTTAGTTCAGTACTTCGTTCGAACAAGTCGTCGAATTTTCGTTGACTCTCACTCGTTGATTCTGAGCGATTCTGTTCGGTGTAGAATGCAGTTTTTTGCTGCTGATATTAATGCTATCTATCAAGAGACAAGTTCTTCCTTCAGCCGCACAAAGTATTTGGATTTTCATGTTCTTCCTTCAGTCGCAGAAAATATTTGGATTTTTATGTTCATCCATCAGCCGCACAAAGTATTTCGATTTTCATGTTCTTCCTTCAGTCGTAGAAAGTATGTATAAAAAATATATATAGTTTTACATTTTTTAATTAATAAAACTAAAATGTAATTTAAACGTAATCTTGAGTTTTTAAAAAATTGAAATATTTTCTCTTCATTAAAAAGATTTAATTTGAATGCTACATTTACTCAAAATTCTTGCATTATTCATATCTGGGCATTGGATCAATATTTTTTTAAGTTAACAATTGAGATAAGCAAAATATTAATTGTTTGTATCTTTTTTTAACACTATTTCAATTCTCGTGCCCTCTGAATGAAACAAACTGTACAATTACAACTCGCGACAGAATCAAAATGATCCGGCACTGATTGGTAAAATCTGCAATTTCATTGAATTTTATTTAATGAAATTTCAGATTTGTCCAATCACAGCGCAGTATCATTTTAATCTGGATCATTTTGATGACAATATCGCAAATGTGACAAAAAATATCCTGACCACAGAGCCTAGTATACAGAACACGAAGAAATGCACGGGCTGCAATGTTACGACGTTTCCAACTGTGATATTAGGACCAAATCATAAAATAATTGCAAAGGAAGGCTTTAGTTCTCTGGAGAAAGCTTTAGGCTTCAGATCGCCGATTTATAAGATACGTTGTTGCGATTCATGCTTGGGAAAATACACATGGTTTAGAGAACTAAGAATTCACATATTCATTGAACTCGATATACGCCCAAACATTCAATGTAAAATTGGATTAAATTGCAGAGTGGAAGAATTACCGACAACACTCAAGTTTCTATGTGATGATGAAAATTTCGAATACAGGTAGGCACAATGACTTTTTTAATTTCCAGATATTTTATATTTTTTAATTGTATAAAAAATTAATTGTTTTTAGGTTGGCTGGAGTAATAGCCTACATATCGGGGCATTATATTGCATACTGCTTGCGTTCTAATGGAATTTGGCAAATTTACGACGATTTACGAGCAGATATCTCCACATGTAGCTCAAAAACTATTATAAATCCGCATCTTGCAGTGTATTTACGGAAACATTAATGATCGGAGACAATTTCAAGATTCTAACTCTACTGAAGGACTCAGTGCGATTCACTATACAATAGAAGAGTTTGTTTTATATAAAACTAAATATATTAGTATTCAATTAGTGCTATTCCTTTAAAGGTCTAAATAGACCAACTCTACAATATGTCATAGAGCTCGATGATCTATGTGAATTGATGTTCTTTTAAGTCTCCAGTCTTCAGTGATATGAATCTAAATTTTATTTTTGCTGTTCTTTTTTGAATTGTTGCTTTATTTTAATTTGAACAATTGTTTTATATGTTTTATATGAATTTAATCGTTAAAAGTAGTTGTAAATTTTTTTCTCTATAATTTATACAACAGAAGAAAAAACAAGTTCGTCTCTACTTATCTATGTTTCAAGAAAATTCAGAATAGATTGAGTGGAAAATTTGAAAATAATTACACTCTAAACGAGATTTAGGACTTCTCACAATTAGGAACGTCCATCGCATAAAAAAAAATTTTGAATTGAATAATTTATTTATAAAATATGGCCGATAATTTCTGGCAAAAAGTTCACATCCAGTAAGTTAATCTGTTTAATTTATATATCGCAATAAATTTTATACAGAATACAATTTTCACTATATTTTTTAAAATTTTATTTTAGCCAACAGTCGTTAATTGGATAAACAAGATTGATCAAAGAGAGTCAACATGATTTATCAGTATTAATGGAAGAAGAATATTAGAAAATATTTATTTTCTTCTCTAATAGTAAGTTGAAATGATAAATTGCAAAATGTAGTGAGATATTTATTAGACGAAGAACAAACTTGTATTTATATCTTTTCGTAATGTTGAAGTTTTTAGATCTGTATTATATCATCAATTCAATGCTAGTCAAAATATAAATTCAGCATGAATAAAAAGAAAAATATTGACAGATTTATACATATTAATTATACTTGGTAAGGAACTATTTCTTTTTTTGTATTTTCATTAAAGATTGAATAATTCGTTTTACTGTTAATGTGTTCGTATGTATATGTTCACATATACTGCATCAATTTATATTACGCTTTTGACACCATGATAATGATTAGATGATGTTTTATAATTGTACAATATAGTTTATGCATAATTATGTATTTATTATTTCTGTTATTAGTGATACAAATGTAAGATGAATAATTGAAGTTGAGGCAACAAGTGATAGCTACTGCAATAGTTTATTTTAAAAGGTTTTATTCTCACAACTTAAAATGTATATATATGGATCCTTATTACTAGCAGTTTTTTGGCATCAACAGTAGAAGAATTTGGAGTAATTTGTAATATTAGATAAATAATGACAATGGGAACTGTAGGTAAGGTTTATGAATATATCTTCTATTGTAATTTTTATTGATGATTATTATGCTAATTAAATTTTATTGTTCTGTTTCTCACAGTTAAGAACAAGTTTAATTATGCATACACACAAGAATTTCCATATTGTACAAATCATATTTTAGAGTGTGTATTTTATCTTTTGGAACACTTGCATTGTTTTTTACTCAACCATACCGTCTCTTATTAAAATTAATTCAGAATGTGGGACAAGATGATCAATTACTTTTACATAGCATATAATTAATGATAGTTTAAAAACAGATGTACGTTTATTATAACTTTCTTATCAAATAGCTATTGGTAAGCATGCAGTATTATTTTTACAATCTAGTGTGTATTACAAAGAAATTTTATATTTAACAATATCTATTTTTTTACAAGTTGCCTGCAAAAAATAGCTTGTGTAATATTGCAGAAAAATCTTAAATCGTGGTTCGCAAAATTAAATTCTGATATGAAAGGATTCAAGAAATAGCACGGTATATTAATCTATATGAATTGTGGAAGAGATATGATAAAAAGAATGAGATTCAAGGTTTACTGATTAAAATACCAAATCCAAAAGCAGCTCCACAACGTTGACATCAAGTTCCCTGTTCGCCAAATGTTTGCGATTCATGTTAATACAGTTAATTAAAAATATCTTCCATATATATATCGCTGTCAGAGACGCATAGAAAATTGACAATGAATATTATTCTGTATTTATATATGCAGGAAACACTTTTCTGTCCTTATATAAAACTATGTTTTAAACTGTGTGTGTGTGCGTGCGTGCGTGTGTGTGTGTGTGTGTGTGTGTGTGTGTGTGTGTGTGTGTGTGTGTGTGTGTGTGTGCGTGTAGGGGGGGGGATGTGTGCAAATAATAATGCATTACTTAATATTCTTATATTTTATTCTCAATAATTCTCTCTAGATGTAACATGGTCAAAAGTTACGAAACATTACATCTTAACTAATTATAGTTGAATTTATTTAAATTTTCTTGAATATATCTGATATATGTGTAATGCATTATCAATTTGCATTTTAATTATACATATCTAATTTCATTATCTGCAATATTGAATGTTAGTATTTTAAATGTATGTTTAATTATTTTTTTCCATTATACAAATATTAATTGGAAATATATCAAAAGCCAGCTAATTATAAGTGTACTAAGTTTGCTACAAAAATTTGATGTTAAAAGAATGCTAGAATAACATCTGAATTTATTTATTACAACGTACAAAATTGCAATAAGCTTTATTATAATAAATTGTCGAATTTTACCTAATTCTTTGTTGTATAAATGTGATGATTGATAAATATATATAAATAATATAAATATATATATATATATAAAAATTTACTTTATTAATTCGTTATATCATAATTGTATTATCAAAACTTAGTCCAGCCTGAGAAAAGCTTTGGCATTGATTAAAAAGTTATTTTCTTATTTTTTTATTACAATGAGAAAATGAAAATAATTTACTTTTCAGTGTTTCTAGGCATTTTTTTGACAATATTTGTTTAGTAGTATTGCTACTGAAATAACAATGTATGTAAAAAGCTTATAAATAAATTTTATTAACACAATATTAACTCGCGATTCCATCGAATCCTTTGAGTATCATTTCCAAAATTTCTTTACATCATAATGATTAGCTTTAGTGACTACCATGATTCTTTTTGTACAAGATAAAGATACAATATGTCTCAATTGTGATATTTGTCATAAAATTTTGTGACATAATAAACTGTATTTATATTTCATAAAATATTCGGATTTTAAAATAATAATTACCTTTCAACTTTACCAAATTAATACTCTTATAGAAAGTGCATGATATTTAAAAATCTTTTGTGAAAGAAATTGACTGTATAACACATTTTCATTAAACAAGAATCTCTTTCATTTTTTCATAGCTTAATTTGATGTACAGTAGTAGATGGTAATAAGACGGTCCTTTTTCTATTATTTATATCATATTTATATTTCTATTATTTTATCATTTATTTCATACTGTGCACGTGTAAATAACTATATAAAGCAATATATTATTTGATTATTTATGTTAGATATTGATGTAAATGAAATGTCTTCATCAAACCCTATTATTTGAGAAGCAGTTATCCCACTCTTCAATACTAACGGAATCCCTTGTTAATATTGATACAATCAAATTTAGAAATCTATATGTAGAAATATATATATTGACTTAAAACTTTGCATATCATATGTGTGTATCTGTCTATCCAAACATAGAGGTTTCAACAATTTTTTTTGTATCTTAACTGCTGTTTTTATAATTTAAGATTTAGATAAGATTTTTAAACATTTGATTGAGCATCATTATTACTCATTTTTTATAACGGTGCTTTTCAAAAAAATAAATTTTTTATAAAGAAATAGTAAATATGGATAAATAATATATAAAGATGTGGAAAAATTTCAAAAATAGTTTCAAGTTTTTAAATAATTAAAATAAATATTAATAAATATTATAGTGTCTATAAACAAATAATTTTATGTTTAACAATTGCTATAATATGTGTATTTGTATGTTAAGGCCCGTATTCATAGCCAGTTTTATAGATGTTAGCCTTACATTTATAGAAATAAGTCTTAAGGGTCGGCAGGAGACACGGTGGAGACGCCTGTCGGCCGGCCGGGAATTACGGATTCGTATAATCCAGATTTTAGCCAAAATACTTAAGGGTCGGCAGGCGACATGGTGGAGACCTCCAGCGGCCGGCCGGGAACTACGGATTCGTTTATTCCATATTTTAGCCAAAATACTGAATGAATCTCATTAAATTTAGGAGATTCTTAATTAGTAGGATTGTCCGCAAGTCGGTAAAGAGCTATTTTTTTGAAAAAAAGATGAAAATAAAATTTACATAAAACTTGGGGAAATGCGCAGCTAGCAGCGGGTAAGGTTGGGTTAGCTGCGAGTCCGTATTTAATTTATTATAAATTTTTAAGAGCGAAAATGCAAAATCCGGCTCTTTACCGACTTGCTTCATTATATAAAGAATATATTTAAAAAAAAATCACGAAGCTATGTCACTTATTTGATGAGAAATCTGGACAATACGATTCTCACTAGATCTAAGGAACTGGGGAAATTTTCGTGGTAACATACTGACAGCTTGACAAGGAGAGAGATAATCGTTCTGTCTTTGTCTCTCTTGCATCGCGTATGTAGTAGCGTCCATGTAGGCACAAATACTAATATGTTGAGCACACGGATGCGATTATTGAAAGATAATGTCAACAAGAACCGGCTATCGTATTACCTTTGTTTCTCTGTATATGTAAAACGAGGATAACGATATCTTAGATCTTGCTCCTAACAATATCTTCCAATAATTGTATCTTATTGTATGCCGTATCTCGCATATATTATGTATCTCAAATTATAGAATAATGATTTATTAAATATTAAAATATATATTTTTTTTAAGGATTATTATATGTATAATTTAGAAAGAATATTTAAAATATTTATAAGTTTATATATATATGTATATATATATGTATATATATATGTATATATATATATATATATATATATATATATATATATACCCAGTTAGCCAAGCGTTCCTTGGCATAAGAAAGAAAATCGTTGCTTGACACAAGTTTTCATTCAGTTGTCATTATGTTGCTATCATCGAGATAATAGAATTTCGTTTAGGTTAACATAAAGGCATTATACGAACAATAGTTGCCTACACTAGTTGTTAAAATTTTAGGTGGAAATTGTTTTCGTCATGTTGCTCTGTGATTTCCAATAACTTTTTATTAAGAAAGCAATTGTTGCTCTCAAGTTGCTCACAATTGTCGATAGCAATAACAATCGACAATTTAATAGATAAAATCGGAAGCCGCTTTCCTCAATATTGAAAACAACTTAATCAAAGCAATTTCAAGTAAATTGATCGGCAACTTGCTATCTGGGTATATATGTGATTGACAAGTATGTGTTATCTTGATTTCTTATTGATGTTACTGTATAAAAATATCAGCTGCATAAAGAATAATATAAAGAACTTATGAATAACATATAAATAGCTCAATGCAAGGTGTTCGGTCACCCTGAAAACTCGAGTTCAAGTCTATCGGTATATATATATATATTTTTTTATATTTATTATTATTGGAATATATAGAAATTATTAAAAATATATATTTTTAAAGGCGATACTTAAGAATTTTTAAATATTGAAAATATTTCAATAATTTTACAACTACAAATACATTGTATATATAAATGCAAAAAATTCGGTAAATAAATTAATCCAGTAATAAATCTATCTCTCTAAATCAGTAATCAATATATATATATATATATATATATCAGGGATCCGGACCGAAACAAAATTAGGGTTCGGTTTCGGTTACGGTTTAATAAAATATTGAGTAACTGTTCCGGTTCCAGTTTCGGTTTTTTGATAAATAAAAAAACCGAAACCGTTTAAATTATGATTTTTTCGGTTACGGTTCCGGTTTTTAAAAATTTTTACTTTTTGTTTTTCTAATTAAATTAATTTCTAAATTATATTACTTTAAAAAATTATTATTAATTTTTATGACATAAATAAACAACACTTCATATTATACATAAAAATATATTTAGATATAGGTATATATAATATAGATACATATATAAATATATTTTCATATGTCATAAAAATTAATAATAATTTTTTAAAGTAATATAATGTATATATACTTTATATATATATATATATATATATATATATATATATCAGGGACCCGGACCAAAACCGATAACCGTTCCATAACCATTTTTTTAGTAGAACAGAAACCGTAAACCGTATTGAAATTCTGATTAATTTATAACATCGGAACCATAACCGGACCGTTAAATTATTTTCGGTTTACGGTTCTTTTCGGTATTTTTTTCTGTTTTTGCGCAAATGACGGAAGTGTCATGATAACTGTCTCCTCGAAGTGCAATATTATACAATTATAATTATAAGAAACAGGGTAGTTAAATTAATCGACCACACTAGCCAATGAATTTTTCTAAGTTTTTACTTTATCGACCATATGGTTGTGGTCTTTATAAAGTACAACTTGAAATTATTAATTATAAGAGTATTTTTTTGTCGCCAGTGAAGAATAAAATTAAGCAATTATTGTAAACGACCCAACTGGCTTAATTGATCTTTATTAATTCGATATCATATATAAATATACAGACTACGTTTCGATCTTTGGTTCAGGTCCTTATCAAGTCTAAAATTAAAGGATAATATTATATAGAAGGAATCATTTTATAAAAGCATAGCGCAAACCAAGTTGAAAACAACAATTATTATAAAGTAAATGATTAAAACATACCTTACTTAAATTTTTTTTCTTTTTTCAACATGTTACAATTCTCTCTGTACTAAACGTTTCGTATAGATGGTAAAAAACGAACTAAGTTAGACATCCTTTATTATTCTATCATAAATAGGGTTTAAATTCTCTGTCTCTTTATGTAGGATGTAGGTTAATCGTGTTGTTAAATTTTTTTATATAAAACATTTCAGCTATCTCTCTTTTCCTAGTATGTGTTTCACGATGTAAAATATTAAAGGTTGTCCATTTAAAGTCATGTAAATATTCATTTCTATGTTTGCTTATAACGCTTTGGTTACATCATTAACAACTTACAGTTAGTCGATCACGCTATTTTGTTATCTGATGAACATTTCCATAATAAGAACTTACATATTGTTAAGGGAATCTTGTCTAATAATTGCTAAAGCAAACATAGAAATGAATATTTACATGACTTTAAATGGACAACCTTTAATATTTTACATCGTGAAACACATACTAGGAAAAGAGAGATAGCTGAAATGTTTTATATAAATAAATTTAACAACACGATTAACCTACATAAAGACACAGAGAATTTAAACCCTATTTATGATAGAATAATAAAGGAAGTCTAACTTAGTTCGTTTTTTACCATCTATACGAAACGTTTAGTACAGATGAGAGAATTGTAACATGTTGAAAAAAGAAAAAAATTTTAAGTAAGGTATGTTTTAATCATTTACTTTATAATAATTGTTGTTTTCAACTTGGTTTGCGCTATGCTTTTATAAAATGATTCCTTCTATATAGTATTATCCTTTAATTTTAGACTTGATAAGGACCTGAACCAAAGGTCGAAACGTAATCTGTATATTTATATATGATATCGAATTAAGAAAGATCAATTAAGCCAGTTGGGTCGTTTACAATAATTGCTTAATTGTAATTATTTTTTAAATGTTCTGAAACGTGTATGTATTATCGCAATAATGATAGCTGTGAAGATATTATATTTTCTGTTTTATATATATATATTAGTTATTGATTTATTACAGGATACATTAATTTATTCACGGAATTATTTTGCATTTTTATGTATATGATAGTTGTAAAATAATTGATCTTTTCAATATTTAAAAATTCTTAAAGTTAATCGCCTTTAAAAATATATTTTTTAAAATAATTTTTATATATTCTAATATATTATTTTAAAAAATCATATTGATAGACTTGAACTTGAGTCTTCAGGGTGACAGACCGAACACCTTGCATTGAGCTATTTATAATATGTTACTCGTATGTTCTTTACATCACGATTTATATGGAGCAAGTATTCTTATACAGTAACATCAATATAATCAAAAAGTAATTAAGTAATACATATTTGTTAGCCTATAAATCTACAATTGCCACTACATGTTAGACAAGAATTAAAATACTCGTTCTCTCCTTGTCTCTCTATCGCGCTGACGATATATAAAATATCGATAAAAAAGTAGAAGTAAAAAAGCAATAAATTGCCAAGTCTAATAAGCGCCCGTGTCTTACATGTTGTATATTAGTTCACTCTGCGAATTATTATTTTATCATTATTATTTATCATTGTACAATTTGGAGACATATATATAAATTTTTGATACTATTTGTTATATATACGCACATATGTGCATAAGCATATATAAAATTTACAAAAAGTGGGTGCTTATTAGCCTTGCTACATTCCTGCCTTCTGCTACGGAAGGCCAGAAAGCATTTTCAGGCCGTATCTCGCGTGTAGCATGTCACGTGATTAGCACGGTAGAGGAACAAGGATAACGTGATTATCGATCCTTGTCTCTCTACCGTGCGTCCGCGTGAGCAATGCAATAGTGTGTACGTGTACGGATATACACCACTACTTAGAACCTGAAATTGGTTTTTCAACGTTGGTAACACTGAAACCGGAGTTTCGCGTTGTCACCGCGCGAGGTCTCCAACATCAATTCGGAGTTTGCCTGGGTCGCCTGCCGACCCTTAATGAATCTCATTAAATTTGCAATATTCTTAATCAGTAGGATTGTCCGCAAGTCGCTAAAGAGCTATTTTTTTTGAAAAAAAGATGAAAATAAAATTTACATAAAACTTGGGGAAATGCGCAGCTAGCAGCGGGTAAGGTTGGGTTAGCTGCGAGTCCGTATTTAATTTATTATAAATTTTCAAGAGCGAAAATGCAAAATCCGGCTCTCTGGCACCTTGCTTCATTATATAAAGAATATATTTAAAAAAATTTCACGAAGCTATGTAACTTATTTGATAAAAAATCTGGATAATACGATTCTCACTAGATCTAAGGAGCTGGGGAAATTTTCATGGTAACATACTGACAGCTGACAGCTTGACAAGGAGAGAGTATCATTCCGTCTTCGTCTCTCTTGTACTTTGTAACAGAGAGAAGCCTGAGAGAGGCCATGCGGGCGATTTTCGTGGGACGCTTTTATTAGGCCGTACAGCAGCGCCGTGCATCCACTTTTAGGAATTGGAACTACGTATCCACATCCACTTTTCGATACCATCGATTATTTGGTTCATGTCCGTGCTAAATACATCCACTTTCATTTCGAGAAGTAAAATCTAAAATCATTTTTTATGCATGTGTGTCCACACATCTTATATCTATAAATTATAGATAAGAAATACATTTCGTGTATATAAATAAATTTAAAAAAAAAAATATATGTATATATATATATTTTTTATGCGATATTTTACATTATTTTAACATATCTTTTACACTTTAACATATACTTTAATTATATATATATATATATATATATATATATATATATACATATATAGATTAATTATATTAAAGATCTCCGGATGTCGAAGCGAGAGGACGAGAACGATGAGAGAGCAAAACGAGATCATGTCGTCAGTTTCGCAGTCTTTTACGCGAGGCTTTCTTCATTTATATTATAGTATTTCACGAATATATATGTATATGTATATGTCATCTTACTGTAGAAAATAACATTTTTATAATTCGCATTTTGTCTACTGAAAATAATTTTAATGGATTAAAGATTAAATCATCTGATTTATGTCGTGTTTGGTGTCATTTTAATCGCTGAAATTTCATTAATCCATTAAAATTATTTCCAAATCGATAAAATACAAATTAAAAGTTTTAATTTTTATGTATAAAATGTTTATATTCGCGTCTATTATCGTAGATAAGGGAAGGTTCCCGATGTCGTCGAAGCGAGAGCGAGAACGAATAAAGAGCGAGCGAGATGACGTATCATCAAAGAGTTCCGAAGTCTCCTCGCGAGGCTTCCTTTATCAGCTTTATCTAATCTTTCATATATCATATGTCATGTTACTATAGAAAATAAAATTTTGATAATTCGCAATATATCGAATTGAAAATAATTTTAACGGATTAATGAGACTTTTGCGATTAAAATGACACCAAACACGACATAAATCGGATAATTTTTAATTAAAAATGTAATCAAAATTTTAATTACTTTTAATTAAAAATCATCCGATTTATGTCGTGTTTGGTGTCATTTTAATCGCAAAAGTCTCATTAATCCGTTAAAATTATTTTCAATTCAATATATTGCGAATTATCAAAATTTTATTTTCTATAGTAACATGACATATGATATATGAAAGATTAGATAAAGGAAGCCTCGCGAGGAGACTTCGGAACTCTTTGATGATACGTCATCTCGTTCGCTCTTTATTCGTTCTCGCTCTCGCTTCGACGACATCGGGAACCTTCCCTTATCTACGATAATTCACGCGAATATAAACATTTTATACATAAAAATTAAAACTTTTAATTTGTATTTTATCGATTTGGAAATAATTTTAATGGATTAATGAAATTTTAGCGATTAAAATGACACCAAACACGACATAAATCGGATGATTTAATCTTTAATCCATTAAAATTATTTTCAGCAGACAAAATGCGAATTATAAAAATGTTATTTTCTATAGTAAGATGACATATACATATACATATGTATTCGTGAAATACTATAAATGAAGAAAGCCTCGCGTAAAAGACTGCGAAACTGATGACACGATCTCGTTCTCGTCCTCGCTTCGACATCCGGAGACCTTTAATATAATTAATCTATATATATATATATATATATATATATATATATACATATATATATAATAACAAATATATAATTACGAATTTAAATGTCTTATGAAATATATAAGGACTTAAACCTTTATTTTTTATTTTACCTTTTTGAAAGTAAATGTATAATAGATTAATGAAATTTTTACAGTTATTAGAACGACATCAAACACACGATGACGCATGAATCAGATAATTTTTAATTAATAAATATATATGAATAATCAAAAATTATCCGATTTAAGTCGTGTTTGATGTCTTTTAATTGCAAAAATTCAGTAAATAAATATATTATAAAATTATAATTTTACTTTTACTATTTTAATTATATAATTTTAATTTTAATTATATAATTATATAATTTTACTTTTACTATTTTAATTGTATATATGCGCACATATATATAATATATATTCATCCGTGCGCGTACGTAGTGTATACATATATGTATATGTTAAAATGTAAAATATCGCATATAAAATATATATATATATCTTTTTTTAAATTTATTTATATACGCGAAATGTATTTCTTATCTATAATTTATAGATATAAGATGTGTGGACACACATGCGTAAAAAATGATTTTAGATTTTACTTCTCGAAATGAAAGTGGATGTATTTAGCACGGACATGAACCAAATAATCGATGGTATCGAAAAGTGGATGTGGATACGTAGTTCCAATTCCTAAAAGTGGATGCACGGCGCTGCTGTACGGCCTAATAAAAGCGTCCCACGAAAATCGCCCGCATGGCCTCTCTCAGGCTTCTCTCTGTTTGTAATGTCAGTATATATATACAGGGCGTCCGGTAATAGTCGCATCAACCGTCGTGTGCAGGTAGAGCTAGTTAAACCGAGTAGAAAAGTCCTCTACCATTTTGCGATATTCTCAATAATAAGAGAGATATTAATTAATAAAGATCGGCCAATTCGCGTGACGACGGCGAGAAGAGACAGCCCAGTTTTATGTCGTTACTAAGCATGCGGCGAAAAGAAACAGTATAATGTTACACGGTTGCTAAGCGCGCGATGAAGCGGGGAAGAGCGCTTTACAAAAGACAGTAACTCCATATGAGTAGCGCTAACTCTGGACCCCCGAGTGGGCTGTCTCTTCTCGCCGCACGCTTATCATCGCGCGAATTGGCTGATTTTCTTTAATTTATTTCTCTCTTATTATTGAGAATATCGCAAAATGGTAGAGGACTTTTCTACTCGGTTTAACTAGCTCTACCTGCACACGACGGTTGATGCGACTATTACCAGACACCCTGTATAGTCAATATAGATATAAAAACCAATATACTATGTTACTATGCACACGAATATAAAAAATGACATTTTTAGATAAAGATTTTCTCTTACAATTAGAAATTTGCTTGTAGTAAATTAGATTAAAAAATATGTAAAAGTTGTTGAAATGTATTTATAATAAAATTTGAGTTGTACACATGAAAATTATGAGTGCTATGCATAGCATAATTCGATGTCCGGTAAAAAATTCTTTATACATATATAATTATGTATAAATTGATTATATATATACAAAACTATATGAAATCTGTCTATATATAATTCAATATAATTATATTCCATATATAATTATTCAATTTATATGTGATTATATATAAAACATTTTTACCTGGTTATAGCGTTATATGGATTGAAGTAAAAATGTATGATTTTGCAATGAATTTGAATTAAAAAATTCATTGCAAAATCATACATTTTGAAACAAAACGTTTGGAAACTTCTAAATTATTCTCACACGATTTTTTCTTTAGTGTATTCGATCCTTCTAAAACCTTTGATAATGATAAACGACCCTGAAGTCGTTTTATACCAGATATATCTTTAACTAAAAAATATGGTGGTTCCGTTGATTGCATTGTCCCAATAACTTGTACCTTATCTCCCTTAGTTATTTCTTTATCATAATAATCTTTTTCGTTGAAATTTATAATATGAACTTCTATCTTCCATTGTCCGTCAGTCAGAGAACCGCACCCAATGGTTTTATTCAACATAATACTACGTACTGATGCAAAATTTGTTTTAATATATCCCTCGAATACTAAAATATATAAATGTTATATTAAAATATCAATAATATTTTACATATACATTAGATAAATATATATTAAATATAAACATATAATATCTAATGTACTAATTATATTATTTTAGATATGATATATATATTAAATATATACGTATGCGTAAATTAAAAATATTATATTAAAAATTAAATGATGGAAAACTTCCTTACTGACACACGTATTTAACGTATTTACAACATCAATGAATTTAACGTGTTCAGATTGCACGTTATTTTTCAATTCATATTTTCCAAGGGTGTTAATTATTGTACTTGATCTGAGTTGCAATTCATAGGGCACATTTCCATTATTAAATTGTGAAAATTTGGGAGTACGAGCTTGTACGCCATCTAAATGAATAATCTATAAAAACATATAATTTATAATACGTTTATAATAATAGTATAAAAATCGATACATTATTATAACATAATATGTAATACATTAATATAGAAAATATTAAATATTAAATAATAAATTTTTTTTTATTATATTTTCGCATTTATATTTATTTTTACGTTTAATACGGTTTACAATGTGGTCTTCATTTCCATCAACGTCGGTTAATTTTAATCTCTGGTTAAACTATATCTTTGTTTCTTTTTAGCTATGTTCTTTAAAAAAGACAAAGATATAGTTTAACCAGAGGTTAAAGTTAACCGACGTTGGTGAAAATGGGGCATTTTAGTCTTACGATTCCATCCAGTTCACAAAAATACTACATACTACTATATAGACTATTTTAAGATCTTATTCAAAATGATCTTTAATATAACATAAAACGGATTAAAAATATCAGTTATCTATAGAATCATGATTTTAATAAACATATCCAAAATTAACGTCATTGTAGAGAAGAATATAATTAATAATAATTATTGTAAAGACAGAGGGAGGGAAAAAAGAGAAAAGTAAATAAAAATAAATATTTAATTAATTAAAAGTTTTTAAACAATTATTATTTAAATATTTAAAATGTTTCACTTAACATACATAATTTGATTTAATAAACGGTTCCACACGTTCTACATCATCATTCCATACAACGCATTGCACCCTCTTTCCATTTCCATTGTTCAAATAAAATTTAAAAAATTTATATTGTTGTTCCTTTCCTACATTTCTTGGTGCTTCTAAGCCATCTACATAGCCTATTATTTCACTAAAAAATTATATATTCAAAATTTTAAAGAAATTCTATGTATATTATTCTATTATGTATATTATTTTATTATACATGTATATATTATTATCAATATATTTGAAAAATTTAAGATGTTGTTAATATAAAGTAAAAACATATCAATATAATTTATTTAAATTTAATATTTGTACATCAAATTTTAATATATATATAATAAAAATTTTAATATATATATATATAAATTTTTTGGATTATAATAAATTATTTAAAGTTTTTATTATAAAAAAAACTGTACAAATAAATAATACTTACATAGTTGAATCGTAAATTTTTATGTTTTCCAGTATCTCATTTGACGTTAATATATCATTAGGATCTAATTGTTCAAATTCGGACAGTGTTTCTTGCATATTCGAAGAAGAATTGTTACCCTCACACTCGTCAACGCTCATTTTCGACATGATTAACAATACTATAATAGTTTTCAAATTTGTTAGCTAAAGATCATTAATTACATTTTATCTTTTCTTAAATAAAAATTTAATTAGATAATTAATATTTACATTTTTAATAAAATTATGAATCTCTAATGTTATTATATATTTAAGAAACAAAATTTATTTAAGTTTTTTTAGCAACCAACTATAATCAAAATTAACTTTAGTTTGATATATGTATATACATATATATTATATAAATCTGTCCTTTTTTTTAACTAAAAGCGGGTGGACACTTTCGCTAGGTCACCATGTACATAAAATAAATATTAATTAAGATGTTTATTTAAAACGTGTAAAAGAATTTCTTGTAATTTCGCTGATTTTTTAAATAATTATTGAAAATTTTAGGTAAAATAAAATTTTTAGATTTAATTTATTAAAATAAGTTTTTTTGTCTCTGTTTTATACGTTGCTCTTTATTCATATAAAAGAAAAGTAAACCAGTTAATAAATATTAAAAATGTATTGAAAAGAATTGAATGCCTTTCGTAAAATAAAAAATATTTCTCATTTGTATAATATTTTTCATCAGTTCTAAGAATCATAATAAAAATGTTAATATTTGGACATTGAACATAATATTGAATAGAAGAAGATATTTATAATATTTTGAATATATTTGGAATAATATACAAACACAACTTGCTTATCAGATTAAAAATGCTTATAATATATAAAAAAAATGATCAATGATTGAAATTTTGAAAAACAACAATTTTCTAAGTTCGAATAATCTTTAATAAAAATTTAAGATATTTTAAGGTAAGAAGGAAATTCTTTTATCAAACTTTCTTGTTTTATCAAAAATATGTTAATAAAAAATTTTATAGTAAATATAATTTAAATTGATATTATTTAGACATATTACACACATACCTGTTTTATTTAGTCTTTAAATTAATTGAACCAAATAATTCTTCTCTTAGCAGCTTTTTTGAACAATCTTCGATCTGTCAGTTTATTAGTTTATTCCACCCTTGTCTGATATCCAAATTTTTAATCATTTAAATTTTTGATATTAAATTTGAAAATACTGAAAAAAGTAAATGTTTTTTTAAGATTAATATTTCTTATTTACATAATATGTTCATTTTTCATTTATTGCAAGAAGTACAATAAAAAATTATTTAAATACTTTATACATTGAACATAATATGGAATATAGGAGGATATATTTATAACATATACAATTTACAACTTGATAATCAAATTATCGATGTTTATAATATTTGAAGAAAATTGTCAAGGAAATAAATTTTTAAACAGTTTTCTGAGTTCGAATAAATTTCTATGAATATCTCCAGTTTTTAAAAAAAGAAATTGTTATCTCATCGAAAATATGTTAAATAAAAATTTTATTTTATAATTAATGTAAATAAAATTTAAAAATCAGTTAATTTTAAATATAAAAAATGTATTGAAAATAATTAAATACCTTTAGTAAAATAAAAAATATTTCTCATTTGTAAAATATTTATCATCAGTTGTAAGAATCATAATAAAAATGCGTATTTAATATTTGGACATTGAAAATAATATTGAATTGAAGATATTTATAACATATTTATAACATTTTGAATATATTTGGAATAATATACAAACACAACTTGCTTATCAGATTAAAAATGCATATAATTTAAAGAAAAAATGATCAAGGATTGAAATTTTGAAATACAACAATTTTCTAAGTTCTGAACTTTAATAAAAATGTAAGATATTTTAAGATAAGAAGGATTTCTTTTGTTGTTTTATCAAAAATATGTTAATAAAAAATTTTATAGTAAATATAATTTAAATTGATAATATTAAAACATATTACACACATACCTGTTTTATTTAATCTTTAAATTAATTGAGAACCAAATAATTCTTCTCATAGCAGCTTTTCTTGAACAATCTCCGATCTGTCACCAGTTTATTATTTTATTCCATCCTTGTCTGATATCCAAATTTTCTTAATCCAAGTTTCCAAACAGTTATACCGCATTGAAAATTTGAAAATGCTGAAAAAAGTAAATGTTTTTTTAAGATTAATATTTCTTATTTTCATAATTATTCATTTTTCATCTATTGCAAGAAGTACAATAAAAAAATGCGTTATTTAAATATTTTAACATTGAACATAATATGGAATATATTGGAGGATATATGTATACTTATAACATATACAACTCACAACTTGATAATCAAATTATCGATATTAAGAAAATTATCAGGGAAATAAATTTTTAAACAGTTTCCTGAATTTGAATAAATTTCTATGAATATGTCAAGTTTTTAGAAAAAGAAATTGTTATTTCATCCAAAATATGTTAAATAAAAATTTTATTTTATAATTAATATAAATGAAATTGAAACGTTAAGAAAGGGGATCAATATATATATATATATATATATATATATATATATATTTGTTTACATATTATTTAAATTAATTGCTTATCGAACAACTTTTCTTTTGACATCTCCTCTGTAACAATCTTCGAATCTTCACTGGTTTATTTCCTTACTCCGTTTTCTGATATCCAATCTTTCTTAATGTAATTTTCGGAACAAATATAGAATTATCGCTTCGTTTCTCTATGCAGATCTACACGCTTAATAAAAACAATCAATAACTATAATTTTAAATTATTTTCAGTTGCGTAGCAACGTTTAGTTACTACGTGTGAAGTTATCATTTCTGTTGTAACTATCTGTTCAAAATAATAAAACTCTAATGTATACAGAGAAGGAAATAAACCAGTGAAGATTCAAAGATTGTTACAAAGGAGCTGTAAAAAAATTGTTCGGTAAGCAATTAAATTTAAATAATATGTAAATAGATACAATATATATATATATATATATATATATATATATATATATATTGATCCCCTTTCTTAACGTTTCAATCTCATTTATATTAATTATAAAATAAAATTTTTATTTAACCTATTTTGGATGAGATAACAATTTGTTTTTCTAAAAACTTGACATGTTCATAGAAATTTATTCAAATTCAGGAAACTGTTTAAAAATTTATTTCCTTGATAATTTTCTTAATATCGATAATTTGATTATCAAGTTGTGAGTTGTATATTTATAAATATACATATATCCTCCAATATATTCCATATTATGTTCAATGTTAAAGTATTTAAATAACGCATTTTTTATTGTACTTCTTGCAATAGATGAAAAATGAATATATTATGTAAATAAGAAATATTAATCTTAAAAAAACATTCACTTTTTTTTAGCATTGTCAAATTTTCAATGCGGTATAACTGTTTGGAAACTTGGATTAAGAAAATTTGGATATCAGACAAGGGTGGAATAAAATAATAAACTGGTGACAGATCGGAGATTGTTCAAAAAAGCTGCTAAGAGAAGAATTATTTGGTTATCAATTAATTTAAAGACTAAATAAAACAGGTATGTGTGTAATATGTTTTAATATTATCAATTTAAATTATATTTACTATAAAATTTTTTATTAACATATTTTTGATAAAACAACAAAAGAAATTCCTTCTTATCTTAAAATATCTTACATTTTTATTAAAGTTTAGAACTTAGAAAATTGTTGTTTTCCAAAATTTCAATCCTTGATCATTTTTTCCTTATATTATAAGCATTTTTAATTTGATAACCAAAAGTTGTGTTTGTATATTAATCTAAATATATTCAAAATATGTTATAAATATCTTCTTCTATTCATTAAGTGTATAAGTTAATTATTTATAAAATATATGTTTGTAATAGTTATTTTATAAATATTTTATAAATTATTATTAATTTTATAAGTTTAATAATTATTTTAATTCATAGGTCAAAGGAATATGTGTCAACAGCCTTTATAGACTTATTGTCAGACTTGTAGTCGATGTCAAGTTATCATTATATCCAACTTTTGCATTTCTATGTACACATACAATCAACATCCAGAATTTTCGAAAGTAAATATAGAATATTATCCATATTTTATTGAACATAATTTGTATGGATTATTTTAATAATTTATAATTTTTCATTGTCTATTGTAGGAATAAAGGCGACGTAGAATTTCAGTTATATTTGTCATCAAATAAGTCGGAAGACACTTGTGAATTATAGAAAAGTTTGCCTTATTATATGAAGCTTATTATCAGATGAATCAAAATAATGAATTAATGTTTACGCAGAAAAAATCATAGCATGTGTTAGGTTAGTAGCGTTGTAACGAATATAGAATATAACTATTTAATGCATTTATTATGTGCTAAATATCGTAAATATGCTAATATACTGGGATTTGTTGCAGATTTAAAGATCAACTGTTAAGATCCTTGCGCTGGCAATTGTAAAGTAGAAGTCGAAAGTAAAGTTGATCTTCATTCGTTTAAATTTTCATTCGTGTATAATTTTTCATTTATTTTTTATTTTTCTTCTTATTATTATTCATTTGGTGTTATTATTCATTCAATTTTTGCCATTCTAATAAAATTATATAATTTTCTTATCTCTTAATAATAAATGTTATCTTTATAAAAGTATTATTAGATAAATAAATAAAATAAATTTATTAAAACAATATATATGTAGAATCGGAGGATCTATATTTTAAAACCTTTTTTTTGACTTTTATTATTTCCAGATTTGTCGTTGTAGCTACATTTTGTTCTATTGTCTTTTAACATATGAACTCGTATCAAAAAAAAAGAAAAGAGAGAACGCCAACTACTAAGGGAAATTTACGACGTCCGCGTTTTTCATGCCTGGCCGTCATACAGAGGATTGACCGTCATATGGAGAACACGAAGGGTTCGGTCTAGCCTGCGTAGACAATGACGGTCAGCAGTAAGGTCTTCCTCGTAAGGAAGAAATAGAGTCAGTCGAAAATTAGCTACGAGATGCGTAGGACGATCGACTCGAGTAGAGCTGTTCTCTCACATGTCATTTTTAAAGTCAATTTTTGTTATTTTACTTTCTAGTTGAATAAAGATTATCTTATACTATCATTCCACATCAATTTCATGTCCGCCGTAATTCCCATTCTACATATATAACTTTTTAATTAAAAAACTTCTTTAGTTCGAAGTTAATCATTGCGTAAACGCTCATTCAAATTATTATAAAATAATTAAACATAAGGATTTTTATTATAATTTGTATATTGTTACGTAATGATATTAGCTAAGAGATTATGATATAATGGTGACGACGACGACGATGATGATGATGATGATGATGATGATGATGATGATGATGATGATGATGATGATGATGATGATGATGATGATGATGATAATGATGATGATGATAATGATGATGATGACGATGATGATGATGATAATGATGGATGATAATAACGATATTGATTATTATTCTTTTTCAGTTTATTAAGACTGATCCAAACCATAACTGTGAAACGTAAAATAAATTAACGAATTTGAAAAACCGAGTTTAACTTTTAATTGTTCTGTTTATTTAAATCTATCTATTATTATACTATTCTAATTCATTCTGATCTACTATTATTATTGTCTTATATTTATACATATATATATATAAATTATTTATTTTAATTTAAAACATTTTTTAAAATTACCGTTTCTTAATATTACCGTAATTACTTTATAATTATTTAAAAATTATTAAAATTTTAAATACCAATATAATTACTTTAATAACAATTCGAAATATAAAGTAGAAAAATTATTATTTTATATATATAAAGATTATTTGATTTTTTAACTTTAAAATATTATTTCTATTTATATTTCTTCATTCTTAATATTATTGCAATTATATGTTATAATTTCATCTAACGCGCGCGCGCTTTCTTTAAACTTTAAATAATATTATCAATATATATTTATACTAAGATGCCGAGACGTAAAATAGAACGTAATTTAGAAGAAAAAGAAGAATTATTACGACTTCGTCGTGAAAGAAAAGCAGAAAGTCAACGTCAACGTCGACAAGATGCAAAAGCAAAGGTAATAATAGTTTATCAAAAATACATAATCAAGGAAATCATATTATTTGTATTGCAAGTTCATCGCGTGATAATCCTATAATAAAACATGTTACACCATTATATCAAAATCCTGCAGAATATCATTCTCGTTATACATCACAAAAGAAAGGACAAGCAAGTTTAAATATTTGTAGTGAATCATTAATTAATGATGTAGTTGAATATTATATTGGTCCTATGGACGTTTTTTGTGTTCATTGCAATGCAAAGCATTTTGTAGCTGAAAGAATTTCCAATAAAGGAAATTCGTTTAATGATTGTTGTAATCATGGCGCAGTATATCTTGAACCATTACCTGAGATACCTTTATATCTTCGTTCTTTATTTGACGGAAGTAATAAGAAATCCATCAATTTTTTTAAACATATTCGTAGTTATAATAGTTCATTTTCATTTGCATCATTTAATGCTAATTTAAATAATTTTCAAGGAAGACGACCTGGTCCATATTGTTTTAAAATACAAGGACAGATTTATTATCAAATTAATACAGCATTGTATGCTGCACAAAATGAAAATCCAACTTATGGCCAACTTTTTATTGTAGATTCAAACGAAGCGATAGATCATCGTCTTAATGAAAATTTAAATCTGGATTTCGAAATCGTTCAAAATCTTGAACATATAATGCGAGAATATAATATTTTTGCTAAATCATATATAATGATGGGTGAAGAATTAGAAAAACAACGACAATTAGTATCTAATGAATTATTACCGGAATTACAATTACTATTCACCTTAAAGTCAGGAATGGATCGACGTAGATATAATTTTCAAAGAACTAATGAAGTTGCTGCCGTATTTTCTACAACTGCTGATGGAGAAATTCCAGACTCATATGTTATAATACATAATAAGAATACAAAAACTCTGCAAAAAATTAGTACTATGGATCCAAATGTAGAACCATGGATATATCCATTGTTTTATCCATATGGCACACAAGGATGGCATCGTCATTTAAAAAAATTAAATAGTGATAAACGAATAACTAGAGGTCAATACATTAAATATCGAATGGCTATTCGTGATAACTTCAATGTTTTTTTATTAGGACGACGCTTATTCCAACAATGGCTTGTTGATAATTATGTAAAAATTGAAAAAGATAGAATAGATTATTGTAAGACCCATCAGAACGAATTACGCTCTGAAACATATCAAGGTTTAATAGATTATATACAAAATATGGCAAATAACTCAAATGGACGTGTTGGAAAAATGGTTATACTTCCTTCTACTTTCATCGGATCACCGCGTAATATGTTACAAAATTATCAAGATGCAATGGCAATTGTTGCTAAATTTGGTAAACCAGATCTTTTTATTACAATGACCTGTAATCCAAAATGGCGTGAAATCGAAGAAAATCTTTTGCCTGGTCAACAAGCTTCCGATAGACCTGATATTTGCGCTCGAGTTTTCAATATTAAAAAAGACTATTTAATAGATTTGATTACTAAACAAAAATTTTTTGGTGAAGTTGCTGCATATGTGTATGTTATTGAATTTCAGAAACGTGGTTTACCACATATTCATATGTTGATCACTTTAAAACGCAACTTTAAAATAACAACTCCAGAAATTATCGATAAGTATATATCTGCAGAAATTCCTGATCCAAGTGAGAATCGTAATTTGCATGATATAGTCATGAGACATATGATTCACGGGCCTTGTGGCGATTGGTGTTTAATAGATGGACATTGTTCAAAACATTATCCAAAACCTTTTCTCGAAGAAACTAGAATGGATGAAAATGCTTATCCTTACTATCGTCGACGAAATAATGGTAGACATTTTGAACGTCCTGGTGGATATGTAGTTAATAATCGTTATGTTGTTCCATATTGCCCTATTTTATCGATTATATTTAATTCTCACATTAACGTTGAAGTAGTTTCAAGTATCAAATCAGTTAAATACCTATATAAATATATTTATAAAGGACACGATGTTGCTGCTATTACTATTGAACCAATAACAGAAAATGTAGTTATTGATCATGATGAAATACATAATTATATTGAAACTCGTTACGTTGGACCTGTAGAAGCCAGTTGGCGTATTCTTGGTAAAAAGTTACAAGATAAAAGTCATGCTATAATTCGTTTACCCGTTCATCTTCCTAATGAACAAAATATTATAATCGAAAATGAAGATATTGACAACGTAATGACATCTGCTTTAAATCAAGCTACTATGTTAATAGATTATTTCTCATTAAACTTACGAGAGGAAGAAGCAAGACAATATTTATATATAGAAATTCCACAGTATTATACATTTAAAAAAGAAAAAATTAATCGTAGAAATGTATCGCATTGGATTAAACGTAAAAGTCATTATAATTGTGTAGGACGAATGTATTCCGTTAGTCCAGCACAAACAGAATTATATCATTTACGATTATTATTACTCACAGTAAAGGGTGCTACAAGTTTTAATGATTTGAGAACTGTAAATGGAGAATTTTGTCAATCATTTTCAGCGGCTTGTTTGGCGTTAGGTTTAATCGAAGATGATGATGAGTGGAAACGAGCTATGAATGAAGTTGTTGGGTGGATGATGCCTCGACAACTTCGTAGATTATTTGTACGAATATTATTACATTGTCAACCATTACATCCTGAAGAGTTGTGGGAAAATTTTAAAGAAGCAATGTCTGAGGATTACATTCGACATTTTGGTATGTTACAAGGACAAAATAAAACTTATGCGCAAATTAATAGTATGCTTCGTGCTGAAGGTAAAAGTTTTACTGATTTCCCACAAATGGAACAATTAATAGAAAATAGTGGAGAAGAGGATTACATGACAATTGAAGAAGCTATGGAAATAGGCACCAAGCAATATCAACAATTAAATGAGAATCAAAAAGAGATAGTCGATCTTTTATTAAATAGATTGGACAATAATAATAATCATAATAATTGTTTTTATATTGATGGTCCGGGTGGATCAGGTAAAACATTTATATACAAAACTATTTATCATTTAGCTAGAATTAGAAATAAACGCGTGTGCACAATGGCTTTTACGGGTATTGCAGCGACATTATTACCTACTGGAAAAACAGTTCATAAGATATTTCGATTACCGGTACCATTATTTGCTGATTCATCATCTACCATTAAAATACAAACTAAAGAAGCTCAATATTTAAAAGAAACTGATATTTATATTTGGGATGAAGCACCAATGGCACCACGATATGCTTTAGAGATTATGGATAGAACATTGCGTGATATTATGAATAATGATTTTCCTTTTGGCGGAAAAATTGTTTTATTAGGTGGTGATTTTAGACAACTTTTGCCTATTAAAGCACATGCTACTCGAAGTGAAATTGTAAATCTTTCTATAAATTTAGTTCTATTTGGAGACATTTCGTAAAATTTTCTTTAACACAAAATATGCGAGTTCTAGCAGAAGAAATTGAATTTGTAAAGTTTTTATTGGATATGGGAGACGGTATATTAAACGATTTTAATGATAACATACAGATTCCTGAATGTTGTGTGGCGCCTATTAATGCTGATATTGTGGAAGACATATATGGTGAGTTAATACGAAAAAAGGAGTTTGCTAAAGTAGCTAAATGTGCAATACTTTCTGCAAGAAATGTTGATGTAGATGAAATCAATAAGAAAGTTGTTGAATTATTAGATAAAACTAATGAACGAATTTATACAAGTGTAGACAGCGCTGTAAATAATGACAATGGTGATATTGGTGAAGCTTTGTTACCAGAATATTTAAATAGTTTATCTCCATCATCTCTTCTTCCGCATGCATTACGTTTAAGACCGAATTGTATCATTATGTTGATTCGAAATCTTAGTATTAATGAAGGTCTTTGTAATGGTACTAGATTAATGGTTATAGAACTTGCAGATCATTTATTAAAGTGCAAAATTTTAACAGGTGATAAAACAGGAGACATTATTTTTTTAAATCGAATAACATTATATTGTGAAAATGAATATCCTTTTACTTTTTCCAGAAGACAATTTCCAATAAAATTAGCTTTTGCTATGACAATTAACAAATCACAAGGACAAACATTTGATAGAATTGGTTTAGATCTTCGTAAAGATGTTTTTAATCATGGGCAACTTTATGTTGGTTTTTCGCGAGTTCGTTCTTGGCAATCATTAAAAGTTTATCTTGGTAATCAACGAAATAACAGATACGTCAAAAATTATGTATATAAAGAAATATACATTTAACTTTTTGTGTTTTTTGTATCTAATAATAAAAAAATGATTTACATTGAAGTAATCAATAAAAATAATAATTTAAATTGGGCTCTAAATGACTTTTAAATATGCCACTAACAATAAGAGACAATTCTAGATCACAATAAATCTAAATCATACAACTTTTATTTGAAATATTTTTCTCTAGAAACAATATTTTTGGAAATAAAAATTCGTAATGTATTTTGTCCAACCTTATTGTGTATATACATATACATAAAATAAATGGCGCGCGCGTAGCGCGCGCTTTGTAATGTTCTAGTATAATAAAAAAAGTCATATTTACCGTGAAGTGCGTGTTCGAAGTCGAATATATCGCACGTATTGTTGCCGTTTTTCCGAGTTTGTAATTGGTGGTCGATTCCGAGCGATCGAGACCGCAGATATGAGAATGACAGATCGTACCGTGACAGCTTAACAGTGACAAAGTTTAAATGTGTTGTAAAGATGTTGTATGGATCGCGGTGTTAATATCTCGTTATCGCGGACGATTATTTTGTGAAATATATTTCGCGACATTTAGGCAAGAAAGAAACTCGATTAATATTTTTGACAGTTATAATATGCGATATCTTTTTTTTGAGAGAAAGAAAAAAATTGAGATATTAATAAAGATATTATTAAAGATATTAATTATAAAAGATATAAATTGATTTTTATATTTTTCAATACTATTGAATACTATCGAAACGGTAAAAAATAAAAAATATTTTAAATAAAAATTTAATGTACTTGAGAGAATGTACTGATTTTTAATGTACTTTATAACAATGTAATCAGATTGTTCGAAAATGCCATGTTTTTCGATATTTGCTTCTTCCTCATAATTTTTAAAAATTTGTTATATAACAAAATAAATTTAATGTCAAATTTAAACATATATAACAAAGTTGCATAAAATATTATAATGTCTAAGACTATAAGTTAAGATTATAAGTTTAAAGCAAATAGCGGCGATAAATTACTTTATAATTTTAAAGTCGAGTATATATCGTTATGTCATGTCACGTATTTTTTATTATTGAACGAAGGAACATTTTAACACCACCTATATTTTTAAACACGTTAGTTTATTTTGTAAAAAGCTTAAATCATTAGTGACGATAATTAATCTTTTCATAATTTTAGGATCGCCATTTAGCCATCATAACATTACATTAAGTCACATGATTTTTTAAATATTTTTTATAATCGAACGAAGGACCATTTTTTGTTTTTCTATATTTTTAAATGCCCTTTCTCATTTAATGTTCTAATTATTAACGGAGATAATTGATTTCCCTAATCTTAGGGTCGAGTCCTATATACATATATCTTACGTTATAATATCACGTGTTGCTTCCTCATAGAAAAAGCTTTGTTTTCGTGAAAAAAATGTTTTTCCAGTTTTTGATGTCAATGTGTTTAGAATGTTTTAAAATGTCGAAAAATCATATTTTTACAAAATGTCCATATGCATGTGTGTATGTATGTATCCATCTACGGAAGGGCGTGATTGCTCTAACTTCCGTAAATTTTGAGATATCGGGTTAAATTTTTTTATATGAATAGATTATCATTAAAGGTTGGTTGGTATTGAATTTGGCTTGAATCGGCTAAGGGGTTCTTTTTTTATAAAATTTTGAATTTTTTTAAAAAAGGGCGTGATTGCTCTAACTTCCGTAAATTTTAAGATATCAGGTTAAATTATTTTACATGAATAGATTATCATTAAAGGTTGGTTGGTATTAATAAAAAACAAAAAAAATTTAAGATAAATAAAAAACAAAAAACAAGTGTGCAAATTAGAAATTTGCACATTGCTTCCTCAACATTTTATTTCGCTCATAAAGCTTCCTCTATGAAGAAGCCAAACTATTATATATTAATAATTATGATTTAATTTCAAAACAAGCTTCCTCTGACAAAAAGCGAAATAAAATATTGAGAAAGCAAAGTGCAAATTTCTAATTTGCACACTTTTTTTTTAAATTAAATTAATTATTTTAAGATATATACGTATATACATTGCAGTAAATTAATTATTTGTTATGTTAAGATATATATTGCAGTAAATTAATTATTTGTTACTTTAAGATATATTACAGATAAGATACATGACAATAGTTTTTTTTCAATATTTTTATTACCTCTCGTAGGACTATTTTATTATTTTCGATATTATTTCGATATTCGATAATATTTTGATATTATTAAACGCGTTTTTTCATTTTTTAATAAGTTTTTATTAGCAGCAATAATTAATTTTTCAAAATTTTAAGGTCGCGATTTAGATACTATAACGTTAAGGTTTTATCATATCTTTTGTAAATATGTTTTATTATCGAACTGAGCATTATTTTATTAATGTTTTCATATAATTTTAAACGCATTCTTTAACATTATAATAGATTTTAATCAACAATGGTAATAATTAAATTTTTCGAAATTTTAGGATCGTGATTTACATGTCATTAAGTAAGGTCACAACATGTTTTATATAATATATATATATATATATATATATATATATATATATATATATTATATATAAGAGAAGCTGCAGGCTTTTATAATTTTAATACAAAGATTGTTTACAGATTATTTTAATACCAAACGAATACAAGTCTGCAAATTTTTTTTATTTATATGTATTATATAAGAGAAGTTGCAGGCTTTTATGATTTTAATACAAAGATTGTTTACAGATTATTTTTATACCAAACGAATACAAGTCTGCAAATTTTTTTATTTAATATACATAATTTAAGAATGCGCAGCGTTGAGTCTGCGGACAGTGTCGACTTTTAATATTTTAAGACAAGCCAAAAATTTATCGCTGATATATTGTAATGGTAAATTGTATGCAGATTATTCTTATACCAAACAGATACGAGCCTGCAAATTTTTTAAATTAATATACGTAATATAATTCTGTGCTGTATAAAGTTCGCGGCAACAAATTATCTACATTAAATATTTTTAAAAAAACCAAAAATTCATTGCTCGTATATTTCGATGATATACAATATTATTTGTAGATTATTTTTATACAAAACACATACAGGCGTACAAATTTTTTAAATTAATATACATAATAAAAGAATGCGACGTGTAGGGTTTGCAGCGACATAAGCCCATATTTCATCGATAAAAAAAGATCCAATATATGGGCCATAGTGTCGACATTTAATATTTTAAGACGAGCCAAATTCCATCGAAATATACGAGCGATGAATTTTTGGATATTTTTTAAATATTAAAAATCGACACTGGGTCGCAGCGGACACTAGCGCAGCGGCGCATCCTTATATTATGTATATTAAATAAAAAAATTTGTACGCTGGTGTCTCGCCTTGGTACGAAAACATTCTGCAAACAATGTACTGTCGAAATATACAAGAGATGAATTTTTGGCTCGTTTTAAAATATAAAAATCGACACTATGTCGCTACGGACTCTATGCGGCGCATGCTTATATTATGTATATTTAATAAAAGAATTTGTACGCTGATGTCTGGTTGGTACCAAATATTTTGCAAACAATGTACTATTCAAAAAAACAAGCAATGAATTTTTGGCTCGCCTTAAAATATTAAAAATCGATACTTTATTGCCGTGAATCCAATATTGCGCATACATAAATTATGTATATTAAATAAAAGAATTTGAAGATTCGTATCTGTTTGGTATAAAAATAATCTTTTTACAATATATTATTAAAATATACAACCGATGAATTTTTGGCTTCTCTAAATATAGTAATATACGTAATATAAAAATGCGTCCCATAGGGTTCGCGGGGACATTATCGATTTTTAATATTTTAAGACAAGCCAAAAATTCATTATTTGTATATTTCGATAGTACATTGTTTGTAGAATATTTTTGTACCATGCAGACACCAGGGTACAAATTTTTTTATTTAATATACATAATATAAGAATACGCCGCATAGTGTCCGCGGCGATCCAGTGTCGATATTTAATATTTAAAAACTAGCCAAAAATTAATCGCTCGTATATATCGATTTTTGGCTCATCTTTAAATATTAAAAGTCGACACTATGTCGCCGCGAATCCTATACGGGCATTTTTATATTATTTAAATTATATAAAGGAATTTGTACGCTCGTTTGTTTTTGATATAAAAATAATCTGCACACGATATATTTTTGAAATATGCAAGTGATGAATTTTTGGCTCGTCTTTAATTTTCAAAAGTCGAACTATGTCGTCGCGGACCCTATGCGGAGTATAGTTATATTATGTATATTAAATAAGAAAGTTTGCACACTCTTTTTAGAATATTAAAAATTGATGCTTTGTAGCCGTGGACTCTATAGGGCGTAGACTTCTATTATGTATATTAAATAAAAGAATTTGCAGGCTCCTATTTGTTTAATATAAAGAACCAACAATTCATCGCTTATTTTTTTTCAATAGTACATTATTTGCATATTATTTTTCTACCATACAGATACAAGCTTGCAAATTCAATCCGTTAGTAAAATTAATTATTAATAATAAATAAGTTAATAAATAAATAAATAAATTTTAATATAATTTTTATAACCTATAATAATTTGAAATAATAACTGAAAAATTAAATGTTAATAATTACTTAAAAATTAAACAAATTTATTTTGACATAAATGATTGCTTATTAATTGAATTTTATATTAAAAAATAAGTATATTATTGAGATTTTTAGTAATTTAGTTAATAAGTCGAAGAAGGCGCGCACGTTAACGCGCGCTGCGTGCTAATCCCTTTCTAAAAAAGGCATATTAAGTCGATTCTTGAAAGTCTCGAAGTTTGTTGCCTCTTTCCCGCAATGCTGATTGGCTCTCTGTCGACTCGTGTTATATTTGTAGCATCGAAAGGCTATCATCACGAGGGTTAACAGTTAGCAGTTTGACAGTTAGTCCAAAATAAAATTAAATAAAATAATAATATGTTTTAAATAATATGTTATGATGGGAATTTAATAAAGAGGGACGATCGTGATTTATATGAACATGATGTGAAACTTCGATCTTGTCGGCTTGACTGCTCGCGAAGAAGAAGAAAGCTCGACACGCGGTATTTATTAATATATTGATCCTGCCACGTATTTATCGCGCGCATGCAATGTATATTATAATGCTTTTTGAGCCTGCGTGACATGTATACCGCGTATATTTGATATCTACTTAACAGGTGATGACGAGAAGCAATGAATAGAAATAATAAGTCGCAACATGTTATAATACTTTAAACTTGATTAATATTTTTGACATTTGCGTTGTGTGTTATATTCGTAACATGGACAAGCTGTCAATTAGCAGTTTAACAATTTGTTTAAAATTAAATTAAATAAAGTAATAATATGATTTAAATAATATATTATGACACTTTAAACTCTATTAATATTTTTGACAGCTTGTATATCAGCTGATTTCTGTCAAAAATTATTAATCGCGAATAAAGTATTATAATATATTATATATTATTTACGACATATTATTATAATTAACAAATTTATCTTTAATGCGATTATTAATGAAGTAAATATTAATCCTGTAATTACTTGTGCTAATTAATCATAAAATAAAGGTCGTGATTTAAAACTTTTCACACTCTTCATTATTTTACCTGTAAACGTACAAAAAAGATATTTGAATTCTCATATTACATATACATACATACATACATACATACATACATACATACATACATACATACACACATATATATATATAAATATATATATATATATATATTTTATATATTATAAAAATTCAAAAAAATTATAAAATATATAATAACACATACTAAATAATTTCAAAACTTTATCGCAATTTTCATTCTTTCCTGCTATTGCCATTACTGCCAGATTTATTCCCATGACATCTTTCAATTTTCTATTGAAAATGATTAATATTTATATACATCTCATATATTTAAATATACATATAAAATACTGCAAAATGCTTTATAACATCTTCTTGCTTGCATTGGTTTAGTGATAGATAATTGCTATTGCAACAATATAAATAAATCACTCAATATATAAATCATTCTATTTTTTCTAATATAATTCTTAGATAGTTGCATTGCGATACTAAACAATCATTTTCAATTTTATTCCATTTTACAAAGTATATAGTTATTGCATGTTTTTTTCCTTTCTAACTGAAAAACTGTAATCGAGACCAATCAATCCCAAAATTAATAAACACGTGTTCTTCAGATTTTAACAATTTACTCGCAAACTAATTGCAATTATATACACAAAATCTTTTGATACACATAACTTTCAATACACAATTAACTGCTCGATGCACACAACTGTCAAAATAATGACAGCCGCTCACAAAATAAGCGCCATGACAGAACCAATCGGCAACGCGGAAGAGAGGCAACAATACGTTTCAAGATTTTCAAGAGAACTTCGACACTTTCAAATATCAATAATATGTCTTTTTCAGAAAGGGACTAAAGAAAAACACAAGCGCGCACATCATTCTTCGATCTTATATTAAAAAGAATATTTAAAAAAAAATAATATAAAGTTTATTTAAACTCGATTAATATCTTTTGACAGAAATCAACTGATTAAAGCGTTAATTTGCTAATTAAATTGTAAAATAAAAATATGTTATAGAAATTAAAATAATAATGTTGTAAATAATATATTATAATACTTTAAACTCGAATAATATTTTTTACAGAAATCAGCTCTGATAACTGTCAAAAATATTAATTTAGTTAAAAGAACTATAATATATTATTTAAAACATATCACTATTTTAATTTTTAAAACATATTGGTTCAAAATTTAATTAGCAAATTAACGTTTTAATCAGCTGATTTCTGTCAAAAATATTAATAAAGCTTTATTTTGCTAATTAAATTTTTAAATAATATGTTATAAAAATTAAAATAATAATAAAAAGAAAAAGGTTCCAATATTTTTAAAAAATTGTAATAATAACATGGCCATAGGAACCCAACGCAATGAAAAGTTAAACTAAGATATTAACATGAGATTTATTAGATGGACATAAGAAATAAAATTAATAATAAAAATAAAACTAAAATTAGAATTATAAAATCAAACTAATATTGCGAACGTTTTGATCCCTTTTTTGGATCATCCTCAGCGCTACAAATTAACCAGACAAAATGAACTTAACATTACATACTAAACGCAAGTAACAATAAAAAACGGAAGCGGCGAAAGTCCGTCGGTAAAAATTGCGAGAGTCTCGTTCGTAGCATGTCTCTCCCGGGTTGGTAGACCGCGGAGGGGTAAGATTGTCGAACTCATGCGTCGCCTTTTAAAAACTCTGGATATGCCGCTATATCGCATATGCTTGTCTAAAAAGTTATTAGATGTGTGGAGTGATACAAGCCTCCATAAAATAATAATGTTTTAAAATAGCAATATGTTTAAATAATAGATTACAATAGTTCAAACTTAATTAATATTTTTGACAGTTATATTCGCTGATTTCTGTCAAAAATATTAATAAAACGAAAATTTGCTAATTAAATTTGAAATAATAATTATGTATAAAAAATTATAATACCTTATCTGCAATTAATATTATTTGACAGAAATCAGCTGATAACTGTCAAAAATATTAATCAAGTTTAAAAAATATTATAACATATTATTATAATATTATTATTTTAATTCTTATAATATATTTTTATTTTAAAATTTAATTAGCAAATTAACGTTTTATTTAGCTGATTTCTGTCAAATAATATTAACAAAGCGAAAATTTGTTAATTAAATTTTTTTAAATAATATGATATAAAATATACACTCGTCAACAAAATTAACGCATATGTATTTTAAATCAAAATTTCGCATAATTTCAAATAAGCATAACTCCGCTAAAAATGATCGGATTTGAAAAATTTTTTTTCACTGTCAAGCTTGAAGTCTCTACTTTAAAAACCATTCGTCAGATTTTTTATTTATCCTCCTCCCCCGTACGCCACTGCTTCAAAAGTAAGGACGTGTTTTGTCTCTAAAAAATTGCGTACTTTGACGCACTCCACGGGGTGGAATAAATTTTTTTCGCAAATCTTATCATAACTATCGTAAAATGTGGACTTTTTCCTACAAATTTAAAAAAAAAGCAAAGTTCGTACGTTTTTTTTTTCGGAGTTATTACATATGAAAGTTACCCATACATTTTTTCCATTTAATGACTCCAAACTCTCTCTGTTGTGTGTGTGTATGTGTGCGTGCGTGCGTGCTTATGCGTGCGTGCGTATGGTTAGGAGAGGGAAATGTAGGAATATTCTCATTCAAAATTGTGTGTTCCCGCCTCGTCTTCAGATTACTTCTTCTATACGTTCACGCATATTAATGCATGCTCTAATTGTTGTTAAGGAATTTGAGCCCAAATTTACACGCACGCCCGCGTGGGCGCATACACACACACACACACACACATTATGCGCCAAATCCAACCAGCAACCTCGTGGTGCGTGTCGAGTAATACTAATGCTGGCGTTAAATGGAAAAAATGTATGGGTAACTTTCATATGTAATAACTCCGCGAAAAAAAATCGTACGAACTTTGCTTTTTTTTAAATTTGTAGTAAAAAGTCCACATTTTACGATAGTTTTGATAAGATTTGTGAAAAAAATTTATTCCACCCCGTGGAGTGCGTAGTACGCAATTTTTTAGAGACAAAACACGTCCTTACTTTTAAAGCAGTGGCGTACGGGGGGAGAGGATAAATTAAAAATTTGACGAATGGTTTTTAAAGTATACTTCAAGCTTGACAATGAAAAAAAAATTTTTCAAATACGATCATTTTTAGCGGAGTTATGCTTATTTGAAATTATGCAAAATTTTGACTTAAAATACATATGCGTTAATTTTGTTGACGAGTGTATTAAAAAATACATGATTCTTTGATTAATAAAATTATTAATAAAATAAATAAATTTTTTTATCAATATAAATAATCAAGCATAAGGTGTGTATAAATAATAAATTTATAGTAATATTTTTTTGATCAAATATAGGAAAGAAAAATAACATCTTAAATAACGCGCGTGTGTAATTCGAACAAAATATTATCTTCTATTTAAGACATATAATGTAATTTATATTTACACTAATGTTTCACATCACATTAAATGTGTCAAGCATGATATCGTATTATTGCATGATTGTCGAGTTTGGGGGGAAAAAAAAAAGAAACTCCAAACGGTGTTTTTAAAAAAGCCACATTAAAATAGTTTGTTACTCGTAATGTATATTTTTTCTTACAACATATACAGTAACGTACAGTACGTAATCGACTTGGCAGTTTTTTTGTCGTAGCGAAGCAAAAGAGATGATCCTACATATGGGATCTCTAGATGTAAAATAATCGGATGCTCGCAAAGTATAAATTCCTTGAGAATAATACTTGAAAAAAAAAATTCACGCGCGGTGTGCAATTTTTTGCTTCCGTCTCCTTATATAAAATACGATATCTATCTCGCGAAATTATTCTTTTGTGCAGTTGAGCAATCTTTCGTTACCTTCTGTCTTTTTACACGACTATCTTACTAAGAATGCAAGATTACATATATAGCACTCGGTTCGTTACTTCGCAACTTGATAAGTATACTATAGAATTTATGTTGTGGCAGTTAGTTAGAAAAATAACTCGCAAAATCGAGTCAAATCAAATGTTTCAGAAATTCCGAAAAAATATTTAGTAATGTATTACTTTAAAAGAATAGCAATTTTTTTCATCGATTATTCAAATGTAGTTTTTATGTATCCCTTTTTACATTACTAATCAATTTTATAGAATTTTCGAAACGTTTGATCTGAAAATTGTTTGTAAATAAATAATTGTAAAGAACAATCAGTAATAAAAAATATCGAATTTTATATAGTGTAAAAAAAAAGTATTTGCACACTTCGTCTTATTTAATTTCGCGAGAAAACCAAAGCGCCTTATTCGATCGTATCAAAACAAAGGAAAAGGATGTATCCTAATAGAAATATTTTATGAACACACAAGAGCATACTCTTTTTATATAAAATTATACCAAAAGAAGATGGTGTATACAAATATTGTTTTGACACTTTATCAAAGTTAATTACACTTCCTCTTTTGCGAATATAACATCTCATATCCGCTTGACAACAATGCGCGTTTCTCTGTTGGATATCTTGATGCATTCGCGTATAAATCTATTGGAATTAAACATTTCGATTTCTTTGTTAGTTAACTTGGGAGCCTATTCTAATACTTGTGTATCTTTCAAACTCGCATCATCATCATCTGAGCTGTCCGAGTCGTTAGAGCTGCTGAAAAATACACAAATTTTACAATATTATCGTCTTTTTCTATTTTGTGTATTTTTTTTATTCTGCAATATATATATTTTTTCCGATAAAAAATATAGAAGATAGCTTTCAAAGTTTTTTTTTTTAATATTCTTTCCTTTTTAAATTAAAAAAAATGAAAAATAATAAAAAACGGAATTTAAAAATAAACTAAAAAATATATAATATATAAAAAAATTAAAAAGAAATGTGAAGATCTCGTTATAATAAAAAAATAAAAGAGAAATTAAATATCACTTACTTTTTGGATTCTTCTACGGGCGTCATTAGTCCCTCGCATTGAACGAGGTACACCGGGTACACGTCAATCCAGTCGTCAACCTCGTGGAAATAATGTTCTATAAATGAATATTCTTAAGCTGTCCTTAATACGCGCGAACAGGAGGCCGTACATTTGGCCGAAGCATGTCTTGTCGGTCGAATCTTTCAAGGAGTACAGAGTTTTCATCAGAATATGATGGATCGCCATTTGTTCATCGTTCATATTGTGATTAATGTGACGAACACGTCGTAATAGTTGACGAGGGCGCGTATCAGCAATACGAACATGTTGGGAAACGTCTTGTGGAATATCTAACTGCGCCGCCTCGCCGGTGATGCGCAGTACATTTTCGTAGGCTTCCATCTTGTTGGTCCAACCGAAGTTGCACCAGAATATCGTCGTCAACTCGAGTGCGAAGACCTCGTATTCCTTCTCGGTAGCGTGCAAGATCATATGACGCAGAAAGCTCTCCCGATCGAGCCGAAAGGATTGGACGTACTCGCGCAATTTGGGCTTGCATAACAGATCCATGCACAATCGTCGATGCACGGCGAAGCAGCGTCTCTCGTAATCTTGGATTATATTCAAGATTGGTGCCGTTTGAGTATGTCCCACAGGGGTAACAGCCGGGCACGATCAATTATCTCCACGCAGTCGTTGATCGCGTCGATCGCGTCTATCACCTCGCGCTGCTGATTCATCGTTAGTATATTCGATATGTAGAACAATATGCGCGTTATATGGCCTATCAGATCGTGAATAGTGCTCCTCAAGCAGCTCGACTTGCATCTCCTTATTAACATCTTCTTGGTCATCGTTATGCTCAGGAGTGGGTAATCCATTTTGGGCGTGCAAACTCTTTCTATCACGATATCGAATATGTGCGTCAGCACGAAGAGAAAATTGAAATAGTGGAAACTGCTGTCAATCAGATAGGGGATGTAGACGATGTTTATCAGATCATCCGGAGTTATCAACTGTAAAAGAGAAATTGTTGAAAAATATAAAAAAATGATAAACAGAGTTCCAAGAAATATTTATCCTCACATCTTATCTATAATTATATATTATACAGAGCGTCCCATTTTAACTTTATATTGAGAATTCTCAAAAACCAAGATTTTCCATCAAAAAATATATATACAAAAAGTGTAGGATTTTAAAGAGGACGTTTTGTTGTAAATATAGTCTTTTTCCAGGTAGAGACATTTTTGAGATTTTAAAGTCATCATTTTTTTTAAATTCCTCGTAATAGGAATCGATTTATGTAAGAAAATTATGGTGATTCCGTTGGATGTAAAAAATTGTCAGAGTAGAACAATAGAAAAATGAATGGTTTACGAAATATTTTATGCTCTAAATGAATATATTACGGGATATTCTTTGTCAAAATGTGTCGGAATGATGCATAAAATATTTCATAAATCATTCATTTTTTCGGCTAGTTCACTCTAAACATTTTTTACGGTAAATATTACAAAGAATCAATGTAAGAAAATTATGGCAATTTCGATTACAAAAGTAACGACCTCAAAATCTGAAAAATACTTTCACCTAAAATAAGATAACTATGCTTAGACAAGACGTCCCCTTCGAAATCCTAGTTTTTGTATTAAATATTTTTCGATGGAAGTTTTGTTTTTCGAGATATCTCGATGTAAAAGTTAAAATAAGACACCCTGTATAATGTCATCCAGGGTTGGGCAGATATGTATCTTAAAGTATCTGAGATACGTATTTAGATATGTATCTTATTTAAATACAGTATTTAAATATCGAATAATCAAGTATCTTGAATTTTGTAATTAATTATTTAATCTAAATGTATCTTGTATTTAAATGTATTTATGTAATTACATTATTATCCCACGTGTGAAAAAGGCGTTTATAAAATTTGATACTAGTCTATGTTCTTCTGCTCCTGTAGACTGTTTTTTTTTTTTGCGGGATTTATACATTCGCCTACTCGTGGCCTTCTATCTGACAAAATGTTTGAAACATTGGTATTTTTAAAAGGCAATAAGAATTACCAAAGTTATAGTTTGTAGTGATGATAAATAAATAGAGTATACTCTAATGTATACTGTATTGAAAAACCTATACTTAAATTACTATAATATATATGCTATTATATATAATATATAAATTATATAATATATGCCATTATGTCTATTATTTTAATTATTATTATTTTACGAAGTTTAAAGTTAAAATAAATAAACTTATCTCTCTTTCAAAGTGCTGATTTTACTTTTGATTCTATTTTCATACAATTCTACTTTCAATATATAATCAGGAAATTTGAAGAATAATTGTATTTAAAAGTATTTATAAATGTATTTAAATACAATTAGTATTTAAATATATGTCAAAACCAAAGTATTTAAATAGTATTTAAATATATATCAAAAAGTATCTTGTATCTTGTATTTAAATATTTTGTTTTGAAGTATCTGCCCAACCCTGTCATCTATATGTATTGTTGTGCCTCTCAGGGTACAACGGGATTTGTAGGATACTTTGAGGGGTCCGTTCGTCTTAGGAGTTAGGACTCCGAGTGTCGAGGGTGGTGAAAAGAACACTTTGGTCACAAGAGAAGAGTTTATTCCAACTCACGTGTACAATTCTTTGGTATGTCGAATCGCAGCGCGTCCTCACAATAGATTAGATGTAATTACTTGTCGTCCTCGGTTCGGAATACGGCCCCGAGGAGTTAATCAGGCGCGCTTATATTACCCGAAAGTAGGTTTTGTTTTTCGGTTAATGTGTCGCCTGTATGCAATCGGTTTTGCATCGTCTGCGTTTTACGATGTCGAATGTATCGCGATGTCTTAACGCGTGTATGCAATCGGTTGCGTTTTTGATTTCGAGGCGCGCGCTATATCTTTTGAAATGCTGATTCTGCGTTCTCTTTTGTGGGTTTTAGGTCGTGGTTGGGTCATAGTGTTTACGGTTACAACACCCTTCCCCCGCGGAAAAAAGAAAACGGATCGAGTTTTCCTTTTCCCTATTCTTCACGTGGTGGGTTTTGTCTTCTATTTCTTCGGTACAATATTATGGCTATTGTGCTTATAATAAGAATGGCTGTGCCACCTGATATTGGATATATAACTTGTTTTTTTAAAAACGGATTGACGCTGACGTTGTCTAGATCTTCTGTTAGATCTTGTAGTCTCGAGCTTAAATCCTTTAGTTCGGTAGGGTTCTGAATTATTTTCTTTAACTGTATTGTATTCAGGTTCGCTGGTATTTCGATTTTTAACCTTGAGATATTATATTCTGGTAAGTACGCTTGGAGATATGTGCCGTCTATGGTTCCCGAAGTTTTTACAATCATGTCGGCTGTTACTAATTTACAAGTGTTGCCTAGTGTAATTGGTCCTGTCCCCGCGATGGTTGTCTTATATTCTTCATGGTGTTGGCAGTTTATGGTTATCGGCTGCTCGGTAAGTGTGGAGTACAACCATGAGTGCTGGTTAGTCAGCTCAATCCATATGGTATGATTGGAATGTATATATCGTATGTCGCATAACTTTTGCCCCGGGGGGGTGTGTGTGTATGCTTGAATTTCGCAGATCGCATTGTCGTTTATGTGATAGATGGGCCTATTTTGTTCGCATATATAGTGATTGTCTACGTTAATACATTTTTCTAAATTACTTTGCGTTATTGTTAGATAGTTTTGATTTTCGTTATCAATGGCTACTATCGGTTGGTTTATTTCTGCGAAGGTAAATAAATTCCCGTGGCTATAACTCGGTAGGGGGATAGCCTTCACTATGTTATATCTAGGATGCGAAATTAGTGGGAAGCGCAAAATAGTGTGTACGTAAGGGTTATTAAAATATGCGCTAACGGTTACGAATTTTTCAATCGTGAACCAATTGTCTTCGGAGATTCCGAAGGGGAAGAATAGTCCTTGGGGCACTTGTGACGTGGCTTCCTTGAGACTTTCTATGATTTGATCTAACGGAATTAACCTCGGATGTATCCTTCCTGTTTTTACTGCCATTAAGTGTTCGATGACGTCTTCCGCGTCTCTCATCAAATCCGTTATTATGGCATTAACTATGGAGAAGTATTCGTGTATTTCTTCTCGTTGTACTTGATTTGCCATCTGTTTTTGGATTTTGGTGGTAAAATTGAGTAGTAGTTGTTCGTTGTATTGGGTTGTTTTTTCCAGATTATCGATGTGGGCAATTGTTGTGTTTAAAATTTTTACTTGATTTTTCATCGTGTGATGCAGTGTTTGCTCTTGATTTTGTAAGAGGAGTAGTTGTTCCTTGATGACCTTGTCGTCATTGGCATCCATGGTTCCGAAGAGTGTTTTTGCTAGTGTCCCGATCCCGTCGAGTAGTCCTCTTCGTTTGTTTGTCGGTGTCCTGTATATGGTGTTTACTCGTTTTAAGAGGTGTGTTAATTTATCATTCTCCGTTTCGATAATCGTTTTTTGGATTTGGCAGCTTTCTTTATTTTGTATCTTGTGTAGGAGGTGTCCGTGATCAATATAATTTTGTAAATCGTGGAATCTTTTATTTAAGGTTCCTAGGTCTATATTAATTATTAACTTCCAGGTGGATTCTACTTGATGTAGATAACCGATTTTTTCGAAGTAGATCCCTGGCTCTCGATTAAATTGTTCTACCTCGTATTCCTCTTCTAGGTCCTTTCTTGCGGTAATAGGCTGCATCTTCCATGTCATTAGCGCTCTGGAATGGAAATAGATGTGCCGAAATTTTGCTTTCTTAATGTTCTATGAACGCTTTTAAACGGTTCGCATGTGTATTTATTATCTTTCGTCCTACTTTAATATTATAATTGACATCGGAGATTTTGTCGATGATTGTGTACGGTCCGGTCCATAATGCATCGAGTTTTTTGGATCGGCCCCTGCGGACGGTTTCGTTGTGTAATAGTACTTTTTCTCCTACCTTGAACGTGGTATTCTTCGATTTTTTGTCGTAGTTATCCTTTGCTTTCACCTTTTCGTTTTTTAAGTGTTCCTTTGCGATTTGCTGGGCGGCGCGTAATTTTTCTTTCAATTCTTGCGCGTAGTCATCGTATGTATATGTCGGCTTCGGGGGTTGCGATAATGCCGTAGGTAGGGTTGCTTGATGCCCGTAAAGTAGTTCGAACGGCGTGAACCCCGTGGCTGTATGCGGTGTGGTGTTATATGCAAACATTGCGTATGATGTCCATTCATCCCAGTCTGTTTGTTCAGCATTAATGTAGTGGCGAAGGTATTCTGCTAAGGTACGGTGTGATCGTTCCAAGGCTCCGTTGCTTTCTGGATGGTATGCAGTTGTCTGAATTTTCTCAATTTTTAGTAATTTACAGACGTCCTTGAACATTTCGCTAAGGAAGTTTGTACCCTGGTCGGTTAAGACCTTTTCTGGGATACCATGTTCGAAGATAATTTTTGTTACGAATTCCCTTGCAATTGTTGCGGCTTCTTGATTAGTTATCGGAATCGCTTTACTAAATTTAGTTAGATTATCTTGGAAGGTAAGTACATATTTATTCCCATTAACAGAGATCGTTAGGAGTCCTACGATGTCTAAAGCGCATTTTTCGAATGGTTTGCTTGCGGTATCTGTTATTACCAGCGGTGCTTTGTTTTTTCGCGAAAGTTTATTTTTTTGACAGAGTTCACATCTTGCTACATAGTTTTCTACGTCCTTAGTCAGTCCTTTCCAGTTGTGTAGTAACCGGATTCTGTTAATGGTGCGTTCGGTCCCTTGATGTCCTCCTAGGGGTGCGTCGTGATACTCATATAGTATGCGGCGTTTCTCCTCTTCCGTGTATTTCCGCTCTGTTTTTGTGTCATTAATTTCTTCTTTATCGATTTTATTAATTTCTTCTTCATCGATTTTATTAATTTCACCTACGTGTCGGCTGAGTGCGTCGGCGTTTTTATTAGCTTTGCCTGCCTTGTGTACAATCTCGTAATCGTATTCTTCAAGTTTTAATCGCCAACGCATCAATCGCGATCCAGGATCCGTTACATTAAATAACCATACTAATGGTTTGTGATCGGTGATAATTTTGAATTTCGTACCATACAGGTAAGGCCTGAAATGTTTTACTGCCCATACTATGGCTAGTAGTTCCTTTTCAGTAGTATTATAGTTATGTTCCGCCCGCGACAAAATTCTGCTTGCGTAAGCAATCGGGCGGTCTTGTCCTACCGGGCCTTGCGACAGTATGGCTCCGATGGCGTAATCGGAGGCATCCGTTGTTACGAGGAATTCCTGGTCGAATTCCGGATATTTTAGTATGGGTGCGGTAGTTAATTTATTTTTTAACGTGTCAAATGCGTTTTGCTGTTCGCTGTTCCACTCAAATTTTTCTTCCTTTTTTGTTAATTTTGTCAAGGGTTTAGCAATTTTTGAGAAATTTTCTATAAATTTTCTATAGTAACCTGCTAAACCTATGAACGCTTGTATTTCCTTAGCTTTGGTGGGAGTGGGGAATTTTTGTACGGCGTTTATTTTGGAAGGATCAGGCATGATCCCCTTTTCTGTAACGATGTGCCCTAAATATATTACTTCCTTTCTAAGGAACTCGCATTTGTCTGGTTGGAGTTTTAAGTTGTGTTTACGTAATCTGTAGAGAACCTCGGCGAGTCGCATGTGGTGGTCCTCTAGGCTGTTACCGTATATTACTATATCGTCCAAGTATACGAGACATTTGATCCCTTGTAGTCCCGTCAGCACGGAGTTCATTAACCGTTGGAATGTAGCTGGCGCGTTCGTTAACCCGAATGGCATTCGATTGAACTCGTAATGTCCATACGGTGTGGAAAATGCAGTCTTGCATTTATCGGGCTCGGCCATGGGTATCTGATGGTAGCCCGACGCTAGATCCAAGGTGGTGAAGTACTTTGCATTTCCCAGTTGGTCTAGTATATCCGTTATGTTCGGTATTGGAAAAGAATCGCCTATGGTTAAATTATTAAGTTTCCGGAAATCTACAACTATGCGTAATTTTCGGTTTCCTTCCGCATCCGTTTTTTTGGGGACCACAAGTAAAGGCGCATTCCATTGGCTGTTACTAGGTCGGATTAGCTTGTCCTTCAACATGCCCTCTATTTGTTTATTTATTTCTTTTTTGTGTTTCTCCGGCAATCGGTATGGGCGTACATTTACAGGTGCACTGTCAGCTCGGAGCGCGATTTCGTGTGACGTAGTCGGAGTGCAAGTCAGCGCGTCTCCTTTAAGGTAAAACACGTCACCGAATTCCTCACAGATTTGAAGCAATGTTTTTTCTTCTTCTTGATTGAGATGTTGTAGTCGGAGTAAATTTTTTATTTGCTCTCTGCGGGAGAGTGTAGGCGCTTCCTGGAGAGGCGGGACATTCTCTCTTCGAGCCACCGTGTTCGTAATTTCCTCGATGTTTACCCATGGAGTTGACATTTTAATGTATTTTTCGGTTGTATTTATAACGCTAACCGGGCATGAAAATTCTTCTGGTTCTACGAGACAGTGTCCGATAAATACTCCGGGCAGCATTTCTTCGGCTCGTACCACGCCTACCTTATTCGAGTCGGTGGTGGCTGGGATGATTGTTTCGCTTCGCGGCTTCAGCATTAGCGCGCGGTACGGGCGTAATTTTAATATTGTCTCTGCTAGTTGTAGCTGTTTTTTGTCGTAATCACACGTTATCTTGTGCTTTTGCAAGAAATCTACTCCCAAGATTCCTTCGTAGTCGATGGGGAAATCGTCCTTCACGATGTAGATAGGATGCCGTATTTTTCGGTCCTTCAAGGTTATTGTGGCCTTGATTTTTCCTATGGTCTGGATCTGGTGTCCCGTTACTCCGGTCAATGCCATTTTCTCTTCGTAGATCATGGCTTCCCCTTTTAGATTTCTTAATTTAATTAAGGTCACTGTTGCGCCGGTGTCGAAGAGTAAATTTAACCTTCCCTTCTTTGCCTCTTGTATGGGCAGAGTCATTAGATCTAGACCTGTCGTAGTGGGTAGTTGTGTGGTTACTTGCGATATTTGATACTCGGCCGCGGGTCTCGGCCGTTTCGTGTTTTCCTCGTCTTCTTCATCCTCCGGTGTTGTATGTTTCTTTCGCTGTCCACTAGTGTTAGAATGGCCTTGGGCGCTCTTATTTCCGTTTGTCCTTGTGTGCGTATTTCCCGGGCGTCCGTGCAGACTCCAACATTCGTTACGACCGTGACCTGATTTTTTGCAGTAGGTGCAATGTTTCTCAACAGCGTTGATTTTCCCTTGTGGTTTTGGCAAGGAGAATCTGTTGGCGTATCTGCTCGTGCGGCAGTCTCGTCCGAGGTGTCCGGTCTTCCCGCATTTGTGACACTGTATAGTTTTATTGATGTGTCCTGTGTGTGAAGCGGTCTGGTCGGTCCGGGGTCGCAGTGTCTGCTCTGTCGGGCCCTTCACTTTCTCTTCCGCGCTGGCTTGTGCGATGGCGTCTTGTAGCGTCGTGTGATGCTGTGCTCGTACCATCAGCTGGATGTTTTCCTGGAGGCCTATCTGGAAGTTCTGCAGGGCTTGTTGTTGCAGCGTATCGAGTATAATGCGCTTGCGCTCGCTGCCGAAAGCCTGCCCTTCGATCATGGATTCGTACAGTTCCATGGCTAAATTATCGACGCGTGTTCCGTATTCCCGGGCGCTTTCGCCGGGTTTTTGCTTCAGGGTATTGAATTCCACCTGAAGATGGGTAGTGCTCCTCTTGCTTAGATAGCAGATTTCCAGTTCCCGTTTAAGTTGGGCGAAGTTGTTTATGTCGCGTGTTTCAAAGTCGAGCATAGCCTTCCCCTTTAGCTTGGTGCAGAGTAGCGCTTCTAGTAGCGTCTTTTCGTCTACTGGGTTAATATTTTTTATAGCGTAGGAGCTGGCGCTTAGAAATTCTTTAAGTCTGGCTTGGGAGGTTCCGTCGAACTCAGGTATCATGTCTCGCGCTTCTTTCAGTCGTAAGAAACCATGCAGATGTGCGGTTTGCCTGCGCACATCGCTCACGGTTCGTCCATAGGAGAGGTCGGCATAGGGGTTTTCGTGTATTATTCGCGTTCTATTTAAGTCTTCCCGGTTTGTACGTAGGTCCCTCATCTGGTCGCGGAGGTGTCTCATTTCCTCTTGCATTTCTCGGAAGCTCTGCAAAACCTCGACTAATACCGCGTTGCTCGGATCTTCGCTAGGACGTCCCGCATCCTCGTAATGGGCGGCGGCGCCATGCCTAGTCTGCGTTCGCATACGCTCGATTTCTCTATCTATGTCGTCGGACGGGACCGAGGGGTGTGTCATAGTGTTTCCGTCAGGTATCTCAAAAATACTACTATCGTACGACACGGGGGAATAGTTTCGTCTTACCGAAACGCGATCAACCGATGTTCGATCGATATTGCTCGGTCCTGCGTTATTATTATTATGCGGCGAGGACTGGTTGTCCGTTCCGCCTTGGGTTTCGGGTTCGCGAGCTTCCGGTTCGCGCGGATTTACGCCTGGGTATTCGGATTCGAGATTCTTTCGGACGCTATCGCGAATATCGCGGGCCGCTTCTTCTACCACTTGCACGGGCGTTACGAAGCCGAATCTATTTGCTAATTTCGCGGGTGCGCTTAAAAAACGTGGTCGTTGAAACGTGACCTTCTTTTTTGCCGGTGCCGACATTCAGGCAATATTATTATACAATATGCTGACTTACAGTATAACGATGATACGCATTTTCTTTCGCTCGCTCGTCGTTTTCGCACGGTCGGCTGTTGGTTGGTTCCTTGTGCTGTCTCGTGGTTGGGTGGTCCTGTTCTGGTCCGCTGCAGCTTCTCTCGGTATTCCTTTTTTGAGGTCCTCGAGCACTGACGATGTTGGCAGATCCTTACTTAGCAGATCTCTCTTGTTGTCAGGAATCTTGTATTGTCAGATATCCTTTATTGCTCAGTATCAGCATCCCACCGCTGCCACCATTTTGTTGTGCCTCTCAGGGTACAACGGGATTTGTAGGATACTTTGAGGGGTCCGTTCGTCTTAGGAGTTAGGACTCCGAGTGTCGAGGGTGGTGAAAAGAACACTTTGGTCACAAGAGAAGAGTTTATTCCAACTCATGTGTACAATTCTTTGGTATGTCGAATCGCAGCGCGTCCTCACAATAGATTAGATGTAATTACTTGTCGTCCTCGGTTCGGAATACGACCCCGAGGAGTTAATCAGGCGCGCTTATATTACCCGAAAGTAGGTTTTGTTTTTCGGTTAATGTGTCGCCTGTATGCAATCGGTTTTGCATCGTCTGCGTTTTACGATGTCGAATGTGTCGCGATGTCTTAACGCGTGTATGCAATCGGTTGCGTTTTTGATTTCGAGGCGCGCGCTATATCTTTTGAAATGCTGATTCTGCGTTCTCTTTTGTGGGTTTTAGGTCGTGGTTGGGTCATAGTGTTTACGGTTACAACAGTATATGTTAATATATGTACATATATATTGTATATCATCACCTTATGGTCAAGTATGGTATTCAAAAAAACCGAAAAATCCTTGCAAGACCAAGTAATATCCTTCTGCAGACAGACTTTCTTCAGAATATGCAGAATATCAGCAGATTGTATATTGTATTCGTTGTCCTTTTGTATAATGAAGAATGATCGCAGGAATAATATATCCTTCGGCGTAAATATGCGCTCGTACTTGTGACCTATCGCAATCTCCACTAGAGTAGTTAGCACCTTCTTTGCGTTCAACAAAAATCAGAAGGATAAGCAATCTTTCGGATTCGCTTATGCACACGTCGTGTTGCATGAACGTTATAAAGAGTTTAGGATTGTACAAGTATTTTAAACGATTATTGCCAATTTGTCACAGCACAGATTTTATTATGATGTAACACATCTTGTATATTTTGCTATATTATCACTCTCAATATTAACACATAAGCTTGTTACTTTTCTACTTTGGTTGCGAACATGTGATGGAGATACTCGAGCAAGAAACAGCATTCTTCCTTCTGCAACTGTATTCTCTCATTGAGGAAATACAAGATAGATTTATCCCATTCCTTGCAGCGCTTCATAAATTTTCTTATACCCTCTGATTTGTCATTGACGATGCCACGACATAATTCTTGAAGAGTCAACATGATTTTCTTGCCGTTTCCCGAATCTATGAGTGTCTAGAGGCAATCGAGTAAATGAACGCTCTTTTTTCACAAATTCTCCTTCATTCTCCTTCATAAAGCTTATAAAGTAGTGGCATTCGATGATGATGGCACGCTGCAGAGAGATCATGTTTTCGGTGTCATTGAACTCTAACCAGCCCATGTATTTGTAGCAGTCGATCTGCTTGATCTGATTCACCAACAATATGATTACTTTCTGATCTAGCGTCGTCACGAGACTTCACCTTGTCGACGGAGAACATGCAATAGTAATTTACACGGTTGTGAGAGATTGCCATACGTGAGCTTAAACAGTTTTCCAGATGACGATTATCCATGGGAGTCTTTATTTTCTTGCTCATGCATATTTTGATATGACGAAAGATGCAGTTCAGAAAAAGGCCATGTTGCTCGTATCTCGCCTCTTCGGATAAATCCGGACCGCCGATGAATTTAGGACTACCGAGCAGGTCCAACATTGCCTGAAAGCTCGCTACTAATTGGCATGCGCGTTCCATCACATCCTTCTCCGACAGCATACCCAAGTGCAACCGCAGGCACTTTTTGTACACTTCTTGTTATTCAGACCGAGAATCAAACACTTTGCGCGACATTTCCAGCTCGTCCACATATTTAATCGCCACATCCAGAATTTCCATGCATTCAATGGTATGTATGTACATAAGTGATTCGACTAAGATGGATTCGCACTTCAGGTGCCATATTATCTGTACAAATTATAATAATATAAATAAAAAGTGCAACAAATAATTATAATACACATAAAATTGTTATAATTATAATACGCATTAAATATAATAATGTATGATTAAATGTAATTGTTTCTCTGTTTCTTAATTATAAAGATCATAAATTATGTATATATATATATATATATATATATATATATAATAGTAATAATAAAAATAAAAAAACATTCCATTAAAAAAGTGTTTTAATATGCCTAAAAAAAATAACATTATTTTGTTAAATATTATTAGATATATATGAATTACCTGTATAAAGAGATATGGCGATGAAGTGGACCAAAGGCCAACCAAGCGACCATAGAGCAAGTCCTCCAGAAGAAGCTGTTGCAAGAGAAAATTAGTTCAAGCGAAGATAATTATAACACTGAGCAATGGTTAAGATAATGCTCCTGGTTTCTTTGGGATTACTGTCCTCAGGGAATAGATTGTACTTTTAAATGATGTCAATGACAGTCTGTCGATGAAACATGAAGTCTTCTTCATCGCTCGGGATGAAACAAATTTCAATTGACCATACTCTCTTCGTTCTTCCTTTAACAAGAGTTTCTGCATATCCTGAGAAAACTCATCCATCTTGAGCGAGAGCTTATCAACTTGAAAAGATAAAAGAGTAATTATTCAGTTTAGCGGCCTCACCTCAGATATCAATAAATTTGCACTCATTCGACGCGTTTTTGCTTAAAATGAAAGAATCTGGCAGAAAAAAGCGTCGCTCTGCCCCGCAAAGCGAAATATTAACAGTTAAAATTGACTACTTTTGGGTTAGGATATCTGTCATACCGATGACACAAGTACTCTCTGCGGTAACATGCGCATGCTCTGTGGTATAGTAGAACCAGAGAGAAACCTGAGAGCGGCCACCGCGATTCAGTGGACGCGTGTACTGATGCGCCCCCTGAGAAAGTAGACGTGAACTACGTCGTAACGCTCGGTAAAAAATATAGAATATGGTTCGAATCCGTGATATGGTTCATATCTGAACTACTCGGATAAGAACCGAGTTGAGAACCAAATCGATGAGTCAAACAAGGACCAACAATCCATCGCTCTGGCTTTATCTCACCAACGATGAGCGTCTCGTGGACTCGTGCGGCGGCAGGCACGAGATTTCGCCTCTCGCGCGTAGCGTTCCACGTAATTCGAGGACAAAATTTTATGACGTTAAACTTTGGGCAATATATAAAAAATTAAATATATTAAATATAAGGTGTAAGATCAGATTATAAGTTGAATAAAAATTATATCCAGTTTTTTGAGTACATTAAAAAAATTGTTTTTTGAAAGTGTGTATTAAAAAAAATTGTTGAATTAATTTTGTTTTAGATGACTAAATATTCTAATTTGCATAAATAATAAAAAAAAAGTGCGAGTGACGGGAATTGAACCCCAATCGTAGTACGTACACTTAAGTCTGTGGTTATCACGTTACTGATTGTGAGTCGGGTTCCATTCCCGTCACTCGCACTTTTTTTTTATTATTTATGCAAATTAGAATATTTATTCATGTAAAACAAATTTAATTCAACAATTTTTTAATTTGCACTTTCAATAAAGCGTTTTATTATTTGTTTCATTTTGTATTAAATATAATGTGTAAAATCAGATTATAAGTTGAATAAAAATTATATCCAGTTTTTTTAGTACATTAAAAAAATTGTTTTTTGAAAGTGTATATTAAAAAAAATTGTTGAATTAATTTTGTTTTAGATGAATAAATATTCTAATTTCCATAAATAATAAAAAAAAAGTGCGAGTGACGGGAATTGAACCCCACTCGTAGTACGTACACTTAAGTCTGTGGTTATCACGTTACTGATTGTGAGTCGGGTTCCATTCCCGTCACTCGCACTTTTTTTTTATTATTTATGCAAATTAGAATATTTATTCATCTAAAACAAAATTAATTCAACAATTTTTTTTAATACACACTTTCAAAAAACAATTTTTTTAATGTACTCAACAAACTGGATATAATTTTTATTCAACTTATAATCTGATTTTACACCTTATATTTAATATATTTAATTTTTTATATATTGCCCAAAGTTTAACGTCATAAAATTTTGTCCTCGAATTACGTGGAACGCTACGCGCGAGAGGCGAAATCTCGTGCCTGCCACCGCACGAGTCCACGAGACGCTCATCGTTGGTGAGACAAAGCCAGAGCGATGGATTGTTGATCCTTGTCTGACTCATCGGTTTGGTTCTCAACTCGGTTCTTATCCGAGTAGTTCAGATATGAACCATATCACGGATTCGAACCATATTCTATATTTTTTACCGAGCGTTACGACGTAGTTCACGTCTACTTTCTCAGGGGGCGCATCAGTACACGCGTCCACTGAATCGCGGTGGCCGCTCTCAGGTTTCTCTCTGGTAGAACATCTTACACACCACACACACACACCCGCCGGGTGGTGCCTACTGCCGGGGTGGGTCCGGGAGGGGGGCCGAAGGACCCCCTTGCACCCACCGGTGTGCGTGTGTGTGGTGTGTAAGCTGTTCTACTCATGGTATAAATGATCACAGAGCATGTGCATGTGACCGTAGAGAGTGCTCATCATGTCGATATGACAGATTTCCTAACCCAAAAGTAATCAACTTTAACTGTTAATATTTCGCTTTGCAGGGCAGAGCGACACTTTTTTCTGCCAGATTCTTTCATTTTAAGCAAAAACGCGTCGAATGAGTGCAAATATATTGATATCTAAGGTGAGGCCACTAAACTGAATAATTACCCCTTAATCTCACTCGGTCTCTCGTTCACACGATACGATGGCTTGTCACAAAAAGACAGGAAACACTACCATGTTTCTTGATCTTCTTTTCGCGATTTTCTGCCGATGTTAAGGCCCGTATTCATAGCCAGTTTTATAGATGTTAAGCCTAGTCTACAATAGAGTCGTAAGGTCGTAAACGTAAGAAATTGACCAATCACAGTCGATTATTCTCCTCGAATTCAACTGTGATTGGTCAATTTCTTACGTTTACGACCTTACGACTCTATTGTAGACTAGCCCTTAGCCTTACATTTATAGAAATAAGTCTTAAGTCGTAAGCAATAAACCAATCATATTCGATTACTGCAGATGCGGTTTCAATGTGAGATAATTTTTCGTTTTTAAGACTAATAATAAACCAACAAACGCTAAAATTAGACCAACAATCATCAGCAGACGATTTCGCATTGATTAGACCGTTTTTTTTATTAAAATTGTGATTTTTCCGGCTAACTTAACGCTAATTTTTCTTTTTTAATTTAAAAAAAAATTAAAAACCAACAAACGTTGTAATTAGGCCAACAATCACCAACAAACGACCAACAAACGATAAAAAAATTAAAAAATTAAAAAAGTCGAAGTTGACCGGCTAAATTCCCGGAGCTGGCTTCTCTCTGCCCAGGCAAACTCCGAATTGACATTGGAGGCCTCTCGCGGTGACAACGCGAAACTCCGGTTTCAATGTTGCCAACGCTGAGAAACGAACTCCCAGGTTCTATGTAGTGGTGTATGTATGTACACGTACACACACCATTGCATTGCTCACGCGGACGCACGGTAGAGAGACAAGGATCGATAATCACGTCATCCTTGTTCCTCTACCGTGCTGATCACGTGACCATGCTATACGCGAGATACGGCCTGAAAATGCTTTCTGGCCTTCTGTAGCAGAAGGCAGTAACGTAGCAAGACTAATAAGCACCCACTTTTGGTAAATTTTATATATGCTTATGCACATATGTGCGTATATATATAACAAATAGTATCAAAAATTTATATATATGTCTCCAAATTGTACAATGATAAATAATAATGATAAAATAATAATTCGCAGAGTGAACTAATATACAACATGTAAGACACGGGCGCTTATTAGACTTGGCAATTTATTGCTTTTTCACTTCTACTTTTTTATCGATATTTTATGTATCGTCAGCGCGATAGAGAGATAATAGGAGAGTCTTGTTTCATTATCCTGTAGCAATTATAGATTGGCGAATATGTTGAATCTTTATTTCTTTTACATTATTGATGTTATTGTATAATCTCTACTCCATAAATACTTATGACGTGTAAGAACTTTTAGGAGTAACGTATGATGGCTCAATGAAAGAATAATTTTCAGCTTGTCACCCAGAAAACTTGAGTTCAAATTTATCAATATCAATTTTTTTATAATACATTGGCATATACAAAAATTATAAAAAATATATTTTGTAAAGGCGACAAACTTAAAAATTTTTAAATATTGAAAATATTTCCATTTTACAACTACACACATCCCAAGTAGCACAAGAATGTATAAAAAATGTTTAAAACTCATTTTCAAAGATATTTTAAAAATGTTAAAATAATGAGAAGTCCCTTTTTATTAATTAAAAAAACATTCATTATTTTTATTTAAAGTTTATTAAATATTTAATATTTCATTATTAAAATATTAATAAAATATTAATAAAATATTAATGAAATAAATACATATTTATTTTATTAGTATTTTATTCATATTTTATTAATGAAATTAAGTTAACATTAAATTAATATTTATACGTATATTACATTAACGTGAAAATAAACGTTTTTTTAATTAATTAAAAGGGACTTATTTTTACTTTCTCTCTCTCTCTCTCTCTCTCTCTCTCTCTCTCTCTCTTGCTACTTGGGACATTGTATATAAATGCAAAATAATTCTGTAAATAAATTAATCCAGTAATAAATCTATATAGAAGCTGCGCGTGTGTGTGAGTGTGTGTGTGTGTGAGTGTGTGTGTGTGAGTGTGTGTGTGTGTGTGTGTGTGTGTGTGAGTGTGTGAGAGTGTGTGTGTGTGTGTGTGTGTGTGTGTGTGTGTGTGTGTGTGTGTGTGTGTGTGTGTGTGTGTGTGTGTGTGTGTGTGAGCGTACATGTGTAGTTGCAATTGATTTATTACTGGATTTATTTATTTTAATTATTTTGCATTTCTATACAATGTGCATGTAGTTGTAAAATGATTGAAATATTTTCAATATTAAAAAATTTTTAAGTTAATCTTCTTTTAAAAATATATTTTTTTACTAATTTTTGTATATTCCAATATATTATTAAAAAAATTGATATCGATAGATTTGAATTCGAGTTTCTTGGGTAACACACTGAACATGCCATCATACATTATTCGTAAGTTCTTTCACGTTATAAATATTGGAGCAGATGTCCTTACACATCAATATAATCGAAAAAAATCAAGATAATACTTGTCAGTCACACATATATATATATATGTGTGTGTGTGTGTGTGTTTGTGTGTGTGTGTGTGTGTGTATATATATATATATATATATATATGTACTTATATTTTATATTTTATAAATAAGAGAAATGAATAAATATTATGCAGACAATATATTAAGTACAAGATGTTCAGTGTGTGCCATATATGTTAAAAGCTCAAGCTTCCATCAATAATTAATAGTCCAATGAATATAGTAATCAACAATTATTTTTATACATTCGTCAAAAAAATTATCGCAACACGTAATTAATATCAAAATTTACATAAATTCAAATAAGCGTATCTCCGCGAAAAATTGTTGTATTTCAAAATTTTTTTTTGTTTTAAAGAGGGTAAAGTCTCTACTTTAAGAAACTTTCGTTCGATTTTGATTTTATTCTCTCCCCCTTTCTCCATCCCTTTAAAAGGAGGGACGTGTTATTTTTTCAAAAAATTGCATAGTTTGACGAACTCTACGGAGTGTACTAAATTTTTTTCGCAAATATCATCATAACTATCGTAAAATATGGACTTTTCTCTAGAAATTTTAAAAAATATTGAATACCGTACGATTTTTGTTCGCGAAGTTACAGCATATTATAGTTACCTATGCATTTTTACCTATATATTTAATTACCGCCAACATTAGCATTACCCGATGGGCACTACGGGGAGGTTGCTGGTCGGATTTTGCCCATCGTGTGTGTGTGTGTGTGTGTGTGTGTTGGGGCAAGGATATATGTGTTCGTATTTAAAATTGTATATTTCTGCCTCGTCTTCGGATGACCTCTTGCAGGCGCTCACGCATATTAATGCAGGCTCTAATTGTGGCTTGCAGAATTTCGAACCATATTCGATGTAGGGCTGCTTCCAATTGCTGGAAATTGGTTGGTAGTCTTTCAAAATCATGCAGCCATCTTCCCATAAAAGGTCATCCAAAGACGAGGCAGAAATACACAATTTTAAATACGAACATATATCCCTGCCCCAACACACACACACACACACACACACACACACACACACACACACACACACACACACACACACACACGATGGGCAAAATCTGACCAGCAACTTCCCCGTAGTGCCCATCGGATAATGCTAATGTTGGCGGTAAATGAATACATAGGTAAAAATGCATAGGTAACTTTGGTATGCTGTAACTTCGCGAAAAAAAATCGTACGGTATTCAAATTTTTTTAAAATTTGTAGAGAAAAGTCCATATTTTACGATAGTTATGAAGATATTTGCGAAAAAAATTTAGTACACTCCGTAGAGTTCGTCAAACTATGCAATTTTTTGAAAAAATAACACGTCCCTTCTTTTAAAAGGATGGAGAAAGGGGGAGAGAATAAAATCAAAATCGAACGAAAGTTCCTTAAAGTAGAGACTTTACCCTTTAAAAAACAAAAAAAAAATTTTTGAGATACGCTTATTTGAATTTATGCTAAATTTTGATATTAATTACGTGTTGCGATAATTTTTTTGACGAGTATATATTCAAATATACAATTTTATATAAAAATAATTGTTGCATTACTATATTCATTGGACTATTAATTATTGATGGAAGCTTTGAGCTTTTATATGGCACAGACTGAACATCTTGTACTTAATATTGTCGGCATAATATTTATTCATTTAAAATTTATTTAAATTACATTTATCATTATATGTATTAATATAATAATATGTTATTATTACATATTATTACTTATACTATTCAAAATAAATATTTTATATTTTATCCGTACGTGTATATTTATTTCATGTTATTTTATACATAAAAAATATTTTTTTTATATCTATATATGCGTGTGTGTGTGTGTGTGCGTGTGTACATATATTTATATGTATGTATGTATGTATATTATTCTATAATTTGAAGTGCATAATTATTACATTATTATTATTATTACATTATCTCTCAATAATCGCATCCGTGTGCTCAATGTATTAGTGTGTGTTCCTACATGAACGCTACACATATGCAATGCAAGAGAGACAAAGACAGAATAATACTCTCTCCTTGTCATGGATGTAGGAATAACTGGATGGAGCATATGAGAGGGGAAGTGAAGCCAGAGACGAGGGAGGGAAATTGCCAACCAAGATGGCGGCGACAGATGATTAAACGAGCAAGGCGATACTCAACCTCATTTTATATTTAAGATTATCTTAAGTTAAGATGCTGTGTAGAACATTTTACAATTAAATGGCTACAGAGTATCTGAAGATAAACTTAAGATGATTTTAAAGTTGTTTTAATTAATAATAATGAATTAAAATAATAAACCATTAAAATTAGCGTATAAATTAAATTATGTATAACTTATTAATATCATCTATAAATAATATAATTTATAAATAATATAAGTATTATAAAAATAATAAAAAGGATAAAAAGTTAAATCAACTATAATAAATAAGTATATATTATGTTTTATTTGTAAAACTATTATAAACAAATAAAATACACTATAAAAGATTTTATTGTCCTTTAAATAAAACAAGTTTGTTGGCCGCGTGTCTTTCGCTTAATATAACATCTTTAATAAGTGAACGTCCTATTGAAAGAAAATTCTTCTGACGTAACGATACTAGTACGCTTTGCATCTGTGCAATTCGTTTATTTTTTCTTTGAATTGTTTGTCGAAGAGTTTTAATTTTATGTTTGTACATCACCCTTGTATTTTCTAAAACTGTCTTCAAGAAAACTTTCTGAGGAGAATTTTCAGTAAATGATGGGGACACAGATGTATCTACTGTGACTCGTTTTGGTGTAGTTGCCATGAAACATTCCGTTTCTAACGCTACTTCAGTTTCTACACAAATAAAAATAAATAACACTTTAGTACATAAACCATGACAAAAATTTTATTCTATATTTAATATACAGAGTGTCCGGTAATAGTCGCATCAACCGTCGTGTGCAGGTAGAGCTAGTTAAACCGAGTAGAAAAGTCCTCTACCATTTTGCGATATTCTCAATAATAAGAGAGAAATAAATTAAAGAAAATCAGCCAATTCGAGCGATGATAAGCGTGCAGCGAGAAGAGACAGCCCACTCGGGGGTCCAAAGTTAGCGCTACTCGTATGTAGTTACTGTCTTTTGTAAAGCGCTCCTCCCCGCTTCATCGCGTGCCTAGCAACCGTGTAACATTATACTGTTTCTTTTCGCCGCATGCTTAGTAACGATATGAAACTGGGCTGTCTTTTCTGGCCGTCGTCACGCGAATTGGCTGATCTTCTTTAATTTATTTCTCATTAATTATTGCGAAAATCGCAAAATGGTACTTTCCTATTCCGTTCAACATGCTCTACCTGCAACTGACGGGTGGTTCGCGAATTATGGGACACCCTGCATATATATATCGAACTGACACATGACGCATACACGCACGCGCACGCGCACATGTCATATAAAATAAAATTATGTATCTCTCAATGTACTCTTTGATTTTATTTAAATATGAAGAATTCTTTTAGGCTCTCAATATCAAATATATACTATATGAATATAGACTAGCTATAGAGCCGAACGCGGATGTCAGTGTATCAGTTATTATATAAATTGTCAGCAATTATTTAAATTTATTTCAAATTAATCTGTTAATTTCTTAAATAATTAATTTTGTTTTGACTTTAATTTAATTTATTTTAATTTTACATTATATATTTATATATTATTGTTTTTGTTTTATTGTTTTACTATTAATTATCGTTTAATTATTTTAATCTTGTAAATAAAGTTTTTTATTCTATTTATCAAATCTTTAATATTTATAAATAAAAACATCGTAAAACCGTCGATGTCATGTCGCCAACTAATCAGGTTATATTAGAAAGAGACGGAACGTAACTTTATATTATTTGACTGTTTGCCTCTCACTCTACTCGTGCGGCTCCCCTTCCACTGCCAGCCATTCTATATGTCGATGTGTCCAACACAGTTGAGCATGGGCTAGCGGCAGCTGATTGTGAGTGCGGCCGAGCGTTTACGGAAACGGCCGAGACAACGAAATAGCAAGCGAGCCTGCGAACAGCGAGCAAGAAAGTCAGTCGCTCCGTGCGCGTTATTGTATAGATGGGAAGTTCGCATCCCGTGCGTAGAACGTCTAGTCGCCTAGTCTCAGCTGTCGATCGGTCTTGCCTCGTGGTAGCCAGTAAGTAATATTTTATTGTTTCTTATGTATGCATAAACTCTTGAAAATTACTTTTTTTATAAAAAAGGCACGCGTTAGTTAAACGAAATTGTTAATCGTTTCATCGTTATTTCTCTTGATTCGCCAAGCCTTTCTTCGTTCTCTCGAAAAGGTCAAAATCTAACAACAAACCGTTCCGAGATATTTCGACTTATCGTATTTACAAAATGATTTTTCGGCTTCGTGTTTTCGGTTGACATCGTTTATCGATAGGCTATTCTAAATTCCCGAAATTTTACTAATGTATTGTTAACGGATTCTTATACTGACAAAGTATAACTATAAGAAAAGATAAACAATTGTTTAATTGATTTTCAAATGTTCTGGTATTGAACCTGCTATTCAACGGATTTAATTGAACTCGCCGTCTCCTTAGTTTGATGATAATGAGGTATTATGACTGCCTTCGCATGTTTGGCACAAACTTAATTTGCATTTTACGACGAAATAATCGTTGCAGAAAGATAATTAATGCACAATTTTAATCGTTTGACCGTTTGGATTTTATTTTCAACAGATAAATGTAAAAGTTGATTACAGAAATAAATCAAATGTTGTCCTTGATGATATAAATAACATTGACATTCCTGAACCATTGTTGACAATATTTTGCATTGAAATCTCGATTCAGTACTCTGCGTTGATACCACTGCTT